>NW_027617566.1:0-109524 GCF_964187855.1 Myxine glutinosa | reverse complement strand
TCAACACTAACACAGGTGTGAAAAGTGGTTTTTCAACACTAACTCAAGTGCGAAAAGTGGTTTCCACACTAATACAAGTGCAAAAGTGGTTTCCTGCACCAACACAAGTGCGAAAAGTGGTATTTCAACACTAACACAAGTGCGAAAAGTGCTTTTTCAACACTATCACAAGTGCAAAAAGTGTTTTTTCCGCACTAATACAAGTGCAAAAGTGGTTTCCTGCACCAACACAAGTGCGAAAAGTGGTTTTTCAACACTACACAAGTGCGAAAAGTGGTTTTTCAACACTAACAACAAAGTGCGAAAGTGGTTTTTCCACACCAATACAAGTGCAAAAGTGGTTTCCTGCACCAACACAAGTGCGAAAAGTGGTTTTTCAACACTAACACAAGTGCGAAAAGTGGTTTTTCAACACTAACACAAGTGCGAAAAGTCGTTTTTCAACACTATCACAAGTGCAAAAAGTGTTTTTTCCACACTAATACAAGTGCAAAAGTGGTTTCCTGCACCAACACAAGTGCGAAAAAGTGGTATTTCAACACTAACACAAGTGCGAAAAGTGGTTTTTCAAACACTATCACAAGTGCAAAAAGTGTTTTTTCCACACTAATACAAGTGCAAAAGTGGTTTCCTGCACCAACACAAGTGCGAAAAGTGGTTTTTCAACACTAACCACAAGTGCGAAAAGTGGTTTTTTATCACAACACAAGTGCGAAAAGTGGTTTTTCAACACTAACACAAGTGCGAAAAGTGGTTTTTCCACACTAATACAAGTGCAAAAGTTGGTTTCCTGCACCAACACAAGTGCGAAAAGTGGTTTTTCAACACTAACACAAGTGCGAAAAGTGGTTTTTCAACACTATCACAAGTGCGAAAAGTGTTTTTTCCACACTAATACAAGTGCAAAAGTGGTTTCCTGCACGAACACAAGTGCGAAAAGTGGTTTTCAACACTAACACAAGTGCGAAAAGTGTTTTTTCAACACTAACACAAGTGCGAAAAGTGGTTTTTCAACACTATCACAAGTGCAAAAAGTGTTTTTTCCACTCTAATACAAGTGCAAAAGTGGGTTCCTGCACCAACACAAGTGCGAAAAGTGGTTTTTCAACACTAATACAAGTGCAAAAGTGGTTTCCTGCACCAACACAAGTGCGAAAAGTGGTTTTTCAACACTAACACAAGTGCGAAAAGTGGTTTTTCAACACTAACACAAGCGCGAAAAGTGGTTTTTCAACACTATCACAAGTGCGAAAAGTGTTTTTTCCACACTAATACAAGTGCAAAAGTGGTTTCCTGCACCAACACAAGTGCGAAAAGTGGTTTTTCAACACTAACACAAGTGCGAAAAGTGGTTTTTCAACACTAACACAAGTGCGAAAAGTGGGTTTTCAACACTATCACAAGTGCAAAAAGTGTTTTTTCCACACTAATACAAGTGCAAAAGTGGTGTCCTGCACCAACACAATGTGCGAAAAGTGGTTTTTCAACACTAACACAGGTGTGAAAAGTGGTTTTCAACATGAACACAAGTGCGAAAAGTGGTTTTCCACACTAATACAAGTGCAAAAG
The DNA here is from genome assembly GCF_964187855.1 of Myxine glutinosa. Lineage (NCBI taxonomy): Eukaryota > Metazoa > Chordata > Myxini > Myxiniformes > Myxinidae > Myxine > Myxine glutinosa. The sequence continues at coordinate 107,955 of NW_027617566.1, read as the reverse complement.
TGGTTTCCTGCACCAACACAAGTGCGAAAGGTGGTATTTCAACACTAACACAAGTGCGAAAAGTGCTTTTTTCAACACTATCACAAGTGCAAAAAGTGTTTTTTCCGCACTAATACAGTGCAAAAGTGGTTTCCTGCACCAACACAAGTGCGAAAAGTGGTTTTTCAACACTGAACACAAGTGCGAAAAGTGGTTTTTCAACACTAACACAAGTGCGAAAGTGGTTTTTCCACACTAATACAAGTGCAAAGGTGGTTTCCTGCACCAACACAAGTGCGAAAAGTGGTTTTTCAACACTAACACAAGTGCGAAAAGTGGTTTTTCAACACTAACACAAGTGCGAAAAGTCGTTTTTCAACACTATCACAAGTGCAAAAAGTGTTTTTTCCACACTAATACAAGTGCAAAGTGGTTCCTGCACCAACACAAGTGCAAAAAGTGGTTTTTCAACACTAACACAAGTGCGAAAAGTGGTTCTTCAACACTAACACAAGTGCGAAAAGTGTTTTTTCCACACTAATACAAGTGCAAAAGTGGTTTCCTGCACCAACACAAGTGCGAAAAGTGGTTTTTCAACACTAACACAAGTGCGAAAAGTGGTTTTTCAACACGAACACAAGTGCGAAAAGTGGGTTTTCAACACTATCACAAGTGCAAAAAGTGTTTTTTCCACACTAATACAAGTGCAAAAGTGGTGTCCTGCACCAACACAAGTGCGAAAAGTGGTTTTTCAACACTAACACAGGTGTGAAAAGTGGTTTTTCAACACTAACACAAGTGCGAAAAGTGGTTTTCCACACTAATACAAGTGCAAAAGTGGTTTCCTGCACCAACACAAGTGCGAAAAGTGGTATTTCAACACTAACACAAGTGCGAAAAGTGCTTTTTCAACACTATCACAAGTGCAAAAAGTGTTTTTTCCGCACTAATACAAGTGCAAAAGTGGTTTCCTGCACCAACACAAGTGCGAAAAGTGGTTTTTCAACACTAACACAAGTGCGAAAAGTGGTTTTTCAACACTAACACAAGTGCGAAAGTGGTTTTTCCACACTAATACAAGTGCAAAAGTGGTTTCCTGCACCAACACAAGTGCGAAAAGTGGTTTTTCAACACTAACACAAGTGCGAAAAGTGGTTTTTCAACACTAACACAAGTGCGAAAAGTCGTTTTTCAACACTATCACAAGTGCAAAAAGTGTTTTTTTCCACACTAATACAAGTGCAAAAGTGGTTTCCTGCACCAACACAAGTGCGAAAAGTGGTATTTCAACACTAACACAAGTGCGAAAAGTGGTTTTTCAACACTATCACAAGTGCAAAAAGTGTTTTTTCCACACTAATACAAGTGCAAAAGTGGTTTCCTGCACCAACACAAGTGCGAAAAGTGGTTTTTCAACACTAACACAAGTGCGAAAAGTGGTTTTTTATCACTAACACAAGTGCGAAAAGTGGTTTTTCAACACTAACACAAGTGCGAAAAGTGGTTTTTCCACACTAATACAAGTGCAAAAGTGGTTTCCTGCACCAACACAAGTGCGAAAAGTGGTTTTTCAACACTAACACAAGTGCGAAAAGTGGTTTTTCAACACTATCACAAGTGCGAAAAGTGTTTTTTCCACACTAATACAAGTGCAAAAGTGGTTTCCTGCACGAACACAAGTGCGAAAAGTGGTTTTTCAACACTAACACAAGTGCGAAAAGTGTTTTTTCAACACTAACACAAGTGCGAAAAGTGGTTTTTCAACACTATCACAAGTGCAAAAAGTGTTTTTTCCACTCTAATACAAGTGCAAAAGTGGGTTCCTGCACCAACACAAGTGCGAAAAGTGGTTTTTCAACACTAATACAAGTGCAAAAGTGGTTTCCTGCACCAACACAAGTGCGAAAAGTGGTTTTTCAACACTAACACAAGTGCGAAAAGTGGTTTTTCAACACTATCACAAGTGCAAAAAGTGTTTTTTCCACACTAATACAAGTGCAAAAGTGGTTTCCTACACCAACACAAGTGCGAAAAGTGGTTTTTCAACACTAACACAAGTGCGAAAAGTGGTTTTTCAACACTAACACAAGCGCGAAAAGTGGTTTTTCAACACTATCACAAGTGCGAAAAGTGTTTTTTCCACACTAATACAAGTGCAAAAGTGGTTTCCTGCACCAACACAAGTGCGAAAAGTGGTTTTTCAACACTAACACAAGTGCGAAAAGTGGTTTTTCAACACTAACACAAGTGCGAAAAGTGGGTTTTCAACACTATCACAAGTGCAAAAAGTGTTTTTTCCACACTAATACAAGTGCAAAAGTGGTGTCCTGCACCAACACAAGTGCGAAAAGTGGTTTTTCAACACTAACACAGGTGTGAAAAGTGGTTTTTCAACACTAACACAAGTGCGAAAAGTGGTTTTCCACACTAATACAAGTGCAAAAGTGGTTTCCTGCACCAACACAAGTGCGAAAAGTGGTATTTCAACACTAACACAAGTGCGAAAAGTGCTTTTTCAACACTATCACAAGTGCAAAAAGTGTTTTTTCCGCACTAATACAAGTGCAAAAGTGGTTTCCTGCACCAACACAAGTGCGAAAAGTGGTTTTTCAACACTAACACAAGTGCGAAAAGTGGTTTTTCAACACTAACACAAGTGCGAAAGTGGTTTTTCCACACTAATACAAGTGCAAAAGTGGTTTCCTGCACCAACACAAGTGCGAAAAGTGGTTTTTCAACACTAACACAAGTGCGAAAAGTGGTTTTTCAACACTAACACAAGTGCGAAAAGTCGTTTTTCAACACTATCACAAGTGCAAAAAGTGTTTTTTCCACACTAATACAAGTGCAAAAGTGGTTTCCTGCACCAACACAAGTGCGAAAAGTGGTATTTCAACACTAACACAAGTGCGAAAAGTGGTTTTTCAACACTATCACAAGTGCAAAAAGTGTTTTTTCCACACTAATACAAGTGCAAAAGTGGTTTCCTGCACCAACACAAGTGCGAAAAGTGGTTTTTCAACACTAACACAAGTGCGAAAAGTGGTTTTTTATCACTAACACAAGTGCGAAAAGTGGTTTTTCAACACTAACACAAGTGCGAAAAGTGGTTTTTCCACACTAATACAAGTGCAAAAGTGGTTTCCTGCACCAACACAAGTGCGAAAAGTGGTTTTTCAACACTAACACAAGTGCGAAAAGTGGTTTTTCAACACTATCACAAGTGCGAAAAGTGTTTTTTCCACACTAATACAAGTGCAAAAGTGGTTTCCTGCACGAACACAAGTGCGAAAAGTGGTTTTTCAACACTAACACAAGTGCGAAAAGTGTTTTTTCAACACTAACACAAGTGCGAAAAGTGGTTTTTCAACACTATCACAAGTGCAAAAAGTGTTTTTTCCACTCTAATACAAGTGCAAAAGTGGGTTCCTGCACCAACACAAGTGCGAAAAGTGGTTTTTCAACACTAATACAAGTGCAAAAGTGGTTTCCTGCACCAACACAAGTGCGAAAAGTGGTTTTTCAACACTAACACAAGTGCGAAAAGTGGTTTTTCAACACTAACACAAGCGCGAAAAGTGGTTTTTCAACACTATCACAAGTGCGAAAAGTGTTTTTTCCACACTAATACAAGTGCAAAAGTGGTTTCCTGCACCAACACAAGTGCGAAAAGTGGTTTTTCAACACTAACACAAGTGCGAAAAGTGGTTTTTCAACACTAACACAAGTGCGAAAAGTGGGTTTTCAACACTATCACAAGTGCAAAAAGTGTTTTTTCCACACTAATATAAGTGCAAAAGTGGTGTCCTGCACCAACACAAGTGCGAAAAGTGGTTTTTCAACACTAACACAGGTGTGAAAAGTGGTTTTTCAACATGAACACAAGTGCGAAAAGTGGTTTTCCACACTAATACAAGTGCAAAAGTGGTTTCCTGCACCAACACAAGTGCGAAAGGTGGTATTTCAACACTAACACAAGTGCGAAAAGTGCTTTTTCAACACTATCACAAGTGCAAAAAGTGTTTTTTCCGCACTAATACAAGTGCAAAAGTGGTTTCCTGCACCAACACAAGTGCGAAAAGTGGTTTTTCAACACTAACACAAGTGCGAAAAGTGGTTTTTCAACACTAACACAAGTGCGAAAGTGGTTTTTCCACACTAATACAAGTGCAAAAGTGGTTTCCTGCACCAACACAAGTGCGAAAAGTGGTTTTTCAACACTAACACAAGTGCGAAAAGTGGTTTTTCAACACTAACACAAGTGCGAAAAGTCGTTTTTCAACACTATCACAAGTGCAAAAAGTGTTTTTTCCACACTAATACAAGTGCAAAAGTGGTTTCCTGCACCAACACAAGTGCGAAAAGTGGTATTTCAACACTAACACAAGTGCGAAACGTGGTTTTTCAACACTATCACAAGTGCAAAAAGTGTTTTTTCCACACTAATACAAGTGCAAAAGTGGTTTCCTGCACCAACACAAGTGCGAAAAGTGGTTTTTCAACACTAACACAAGTGCGAAAAGTGGTTTTTTATCACTAACACAAGTGCGAAAAGTGGTTTTTCAACACTAACACAAGTGCGAAAAGTGGTTTTTCCACACTAATACAAGTGCAAAAGTGGTTTCCTGCACCAACACAAGTGCGAAAAGTGGTTTTTCAACACTAACACAAGTGCGAAAAGTGGTTTTTCAACACTATCACAAGTGCGAAAAGTGTTTTTTCCACACTAATACAAGTGCAAAAGTGGTTTCCTGCACGAACACAAGTGCGAAAAGTGGTTTTTCAACACTAACACAAGTGCGAAAAGTGTTTTTTCAACACTAACACAAGTGCGAAAAGTGGTTTTTCAACACGATCACAAGTGCAAAAAGTGTTTTTTCCACTCTAATACAAGTGCAAAAGTGGGTTCCTGCACCAACACAAGTGCGAAAAGTGGTTTTTCAACACTAATACAAGTGCAAAAGTGGTTTCCTGCACCAACACAAGTGCGAAAAGTGGTTTTTCAACACTAACACAAGTGCGAAAAGTGGTTTTTCAACACTAACACAAGCGCGAAAAGTGGTTTTTCAACACTATCACAAGTGCGAAAAGTGTTTTTTCCACACTAATACAAGTGCAAAAGTGGTTTCCTGCACCAACACAAGTGCGAAAAGTGGTTTTTCAACACTAACACAAGTGCGAAAAGTGGTTTTTCAACACTAACACAAGTGCGAAAAGTGAGTTTTCAACACTATCACAAGTGCAAAAAGTGTTTTTTCCACACTAATACAAGTGCAAAAGTGGTGTCCTGCACCAACACAAGTGCGAAAAGTGGTTTTTCAACACTAACACAGGTGTGAAAAGTGGTTTTTCAACATGAACACAAGTGCGAAAAGTGGTTTTCCACACTAATACAAGTGCAAAAGTGGTTTCCTGCACCAACACAAGTGCGAAAGGTGGTATTTCAACACTAACACAAGTGCGAAAAGTGCTTTTTCAACACTAATACAAGTGCAAAAGTGGTTTCCTGCACCAACACAAGTGCGAAAAGTGGTTTTTCAACACTAACACAAGTGCGAAAAGTGGTTTTTCAACACTAACACAAGTGCGAAAGTGGTTTTTCCACACTAATACAAGTGCAAAAGTGGTTTCCTGCACCAACACAAGTGCGAAAAGTGGTTTTTCAACACTAACACAAGTGCGAAAAGTGGTTTTTCAACACTAACACAAGTGCGAAAAGTCGTTTTTCAACACTATCACAAGTGCAAAAAGTGTTTTTTCCACACTAATACAAGTGCAAAAGTGGTTTCCTGCACCAACACAAGTGCGAAAAGTGGTATTTCAACACTAACACAAGTGCGAAACGTGGTTTTTCAACACTATCACAAGTGCAAAAAGTGTTTTTTCCACACTAATACAAGTGCAAAAGTGGTTTCCTGCACCAACACAAGTGCGAAAAGTGGTTTTTCAACACTAACACAAGTGCGAAAAGTGGTTTTTTATCACTAACACAAGTGCGAAAAGTGGTTTTTCAACACTAACACAAGTGCGAAAAGTGGTTTTTCCACACTAATACAAGTGCAAAAGTGGTTTCCTGCACCAACACAAGTGCGAAAAGTGGTTTTTCAACACTAACACAAGTGCGAAAAGTGGTTTTTCAACACTATCACAAGTGCGAAAAGTGTTTTTTCCACACTAATCCAAGTGCAAAAGTGGTTTCCTGCACGAACACAAGTGCGAAAAGTGGTTTTTCAACACTAACACAAGTGCGGAATTTTTTTTTTCAACACTAACACAAGTGCGAAAAGTGGTTTTTCAACACTATCACAAGTGCAAAAAGTGTTTTTTCCACTCTAATACAAGTGCAAAAGTGGGTTCCTGCACCAACACAAGTGCGAAAAGTGGTTTTTCAACACTAACACAGGTGCGAAAAGTGGTTTTTCAACACTAACACAAGTGCGAAAAGTGGTTTTTCCACACTAATACAAGTGCAAAAGTGGTTTCCTGCACCAACACAAGTGCGAAAAGTGGTTTTTCAACACTAACACAAGTGCGAAAAGTCGTTTTTCAACACTATCACAAGTGCAAAAAGTGTTTTTTCCACACTAATACAAGTGCAAAAGTGGTTTCCTGCACCAACACAAGTGCAAAAAGTGGTATTTCAACACTAACACAAGTGCGAAAAGTGGTTTTTCAACACTATCACAAGTGCAAAAAGTGTTTTTTCCACACTAATACAAGTGCAAAAGTGGTTTCCTGCACCAACACAAGTGCGAAAAGTGGTTTTTCAACACTAACACAAGTGCGAAAAGTGGTTCTTCAACACTAACACAAGTGCGAAAAGTGTTTTTTCCACACTAATACAAGTGCAAAAGTGGTTTCCTGCACCAACACAAGTGCGAAAAGTGGTTTTTCAACACGAACACAAGTGCGAAAAGTGGTTTTTCAACACTAACACAAGTGCGAAAAGTGGTTTTTCAACACTAACACAAGTGCGAAAAGTGGTTTTTCCACACTAATACAAGTGCAAAAGTGGTTTCCTGCACAAACACAAGTGCGAAAAGTGGTTTTTCAACACTAACACAAGTGCGAAAAGTGGTTTTTCAACACTAACACAAGTGCGAAAAATGGTTTTTCAACACTAACACAAGTGCGAAAGTGGTTTCCTGCACTAATACAAGTGCAAAAGTGGTTTCCTGCACCAACACAAGTGCGAAAAGTGGTTTTTCAACACTAACACAAGTGCGAAAAGTGGTTTTTCAACACTATCACAAGTGCAAAAAGTGTTTTTTCCACACTAATACAAGTGCAAAAATGGTTTCCTGCACCAACACAAGTGCGCAAAGTGGTTTTTCAACACTAACACAAGTGCGAAAAGTGGTTTTTCAACACTATCACAAGTGCAAAAAGTGTTTTTTCCACACTAATACAAGTGCAAAAGTGGTTTCCTACACCAACACAAGTGCGAAAAGTGGTTTTTCAACACTAACACAAGTGCGAAAAGTGGTTTTTCAACACTAACACAAGCGCGAAAAGTGGTTTTTCAACACTATCACAAGTGCGAAAAGTGTTTTTTCCACACTAATACAAGTGCAAAAGTGGTTTCCTGCACCAACACAAGTGCGAAAAGTGGTTTTTCAACACTAACACAAGTGCAAAAGTGGTTTCCTGCACCAACACAAGTGCGAAAAGTGGTTTTTCAACACTAACACAAGTGCGAAAAGTGGTTTTTCAACACTAACACAAGCGCGAAAAGTGGTTTTTCAACACTAATACAAGTGCAAAAGTGGTTTCCTGCACCAACACAAGTGCGAAAAGTGGTTTTTCAACACTAACACAAGTGCAAAAGTGGTTTCCTGCACCAACACAAGTGCGAAAAGTGGTTTTTCAACACTAACACAAGTGCGAAAAGTGGTTTTTCAACACTAACACAAGTGCGAAAAGTGGTTTTTCAACACTAATACAAGTGCAAAAGTGGTTTCCTGCACCAACACAAGTGCGAAAAGTGGTTTTTCAACACTAACACAAGTGCGAAAAGTGGTTTTTCAACACTAACACAAGCGCGAAAAGTGGTTTTTCAACACTATCACAAGTGCGAAAAGTGTTTTTTCCACACTAATACAAGTGCAAAAGTGGTTTCCTGCACCAACACAAGTGCGAAAAGTGGTTTTTCAACACTAACACAAGTGCGAAAAGTGGTTTTTCAACACTAACACAAGTGCGAAAAGTGGGTTTTCAACACTATCACAAGTGCAAAAAGTGATTTTTCCACACTAATATAAGTGCAAAAGTGGTGTCCTGCACCAACACAAGTGCGAAAAGTGGTTTTTCAACACTAACACAGGTGTGAAAAGTGGTTTTTCAACATGAACACAAGTGCGAAAAGTGGTTTTCCACACTAATACAAGTGCAAAAGTGGTTTCCTGCACCAACACAAGTGCGAAAGGTGGTATTTCAACACTAACACAAGTGCGAAAAGTGCTTTTTCAACACTATCACAAGTGCAAAAAGTGTTTTTTCCGCACTAATACAAGTGCAAAAGTGGTTTCCTGCACCAACACAAGTGCGAAAAGTGGTTTTTCAACACTAACACAAGTGCGAAAAGTGGTTTTTCAACACTAACACAAGTGCGAAAGTGGTTTTTCCACACTAATACAAGTGCAAAAGTGGTTTCCTGCACCAACACAAGTGCGAAAAGTGGTTTTTCAACACTAACACAAGTGCGAAAAGTGGTTTTTCAACACTAACACAAGTGCGAAAAGTCGTTTTTCAACACTATCACAAGTGCAAAAAGTGTTTTTTCCACACTAATACAAGTGCAAAAGTGGTTTCCTGCACCAACACAAGTGCGAAAAGTGGTATTTCAACACTAACACAAGTGCGAAACGTGGTTTTTCAACACTATCACAAGTGCAAAAAGTGTTTTTTCCACACTAATACAAGTGCAAAAGTGGTTTCCTGCACCAACACAAGTGCGAAAAGTGGTTTTTCAACACTAACACAAGTGCGAAAAGTGGTTTTTTATCACTAACACAAGTGCGAAAAGTGGTTTTTCAACACTAACACAAGTGCGAAAAGTGGTTTTTCCACACTAATACAAGTGCAAAAGTGGTTTCCTGCACCAACACAAGTGCGAAAAGTGGTTTTTCAACACTAACACAAGTGCGAAAAGTGGTTTTTCAACACTATCACAAGTGCGAAAAGTGTTTTTTCCACACTAATACAAGTGCAAAAGTGGTTTCCTGCACGAACACAAGTGCGAAAAGTGGTTTTTCAACACTAACACAAGTGCGAAAAGTGTTTTTTCAACACTAACACAAGTGCGAAAAGTGGTTTTTCAACACGATCACAAGTGCAAAAAGTGTTTTTTCCACTCTAATACAAGTGCAAAAGTGGGTTCCTGCACCAACACAAGTGCGAAAAGTGGTTTTTCAACACTAATACAAGTGCAAAAGTGGTTTCCTGCACCAACACAAGTGCGAAAAGTGGTTTTTCAACACTAACACAAGTGCGAAAAGTGGTTTTTCAACACTAACACAAGCGCGAAAAGTGGTTTTTCAACACTATCACAAGTGCGAAAAGTGTTTTTTCCACACTAATACAAGTGCAAAAGTGGTTTCCTGCACCAACACAAGTGCGAAAAGTGGTTTTTCAACACTAACACAAGTGCGAAAAGTGGTTTTTCAACACTAACACAAGTGCGAAAAGTGAGTTTTCAACACTATCACAAGTGCAAAAAGTGTTTTTTCCACACTAATACAAGTGCAAAAGTGGTGTCCTGCACCAACACAAGTGCGAAAAGTGGTTTTTCAACACTAACACAGGTGTGAAAAGTGGTTTTTCAACATGAACACAAGTGCGAAAAGTGGTTTTCCACACTAATACAAGTGCAAAAGTGGTTTCCTGCACCAACACAAGTGCGAAAGGTGGTATTTCAACACTAACACAAGTGCGAAAAGTGCTTTTTCAACACTATCACAAGTGCAAAAAGTGTTTTTTCCGCACTAATACAAGTGCAAAAGTGGTTTCCTGCACCAACACAAGTGCGAAAAGTGGTTTTTCAACACTAACACAAGTGCGAAAAGTGGTTTTTCAACACTAACACAAGTGCGAAAGTGGTTTTTCCACACTAATACAAGTGCAAAAGTGGTTTCCTGCACCAACACAAGTGCGAAAAGTGGTTTTTCAACACTAACACAAGTGCGAAAAGTGGTTTTTCAACACTAACATAAGTGCGAAAAGTCGTTTTTCAACACTATCACAAGTGCAAAAAGTGTTTTTTCCACACTAATACAAGTGCAAAAGTGGTTTCCTGCACCAACACAAGTGCGAAAAGTGGTATTTCAACACTAACACAAGTGCGAAACGTGGTTTTTCAACACTATCACAAGTGCAAAAAGTGTTTTTTCCACACTAATACAAGTGCAAAAGTGGTTTCCTGCACCAACACAAGTGCGAAAAGTGGTTTTTCAACACTAACACAAGTGCGAAAAGTGGTTTTTTATCACTAACACAAGTGCGAAAAGTGGTTTTTCAACACTAACACAAGTGCGAAAAGTGGTTTTTCCACACTAATACAAGTGCAAAAGTGGTTTCCTGCACCAACACAAGTGCGAAAAGTGGTTTTTCAACACTAACACAAGTGCGAAAAGTCGTTTTTCAACACTATCACAAGTGCAAAAAGTGTTTTTTCCACACTAATACAAGTGCAAAAGTGGTTTCCTGCACCAACACAAGTGCAAAAAGTGGTATTTCAACACTAACACAAGTGCGAAAAGTGGTTTTTCAACACTATCACAAGTGCAAAAAGTGTTTTTTCCACACTAATACAAGTGCAAAAGTGGTTTCCTGCACCAACACAAGTGCGAAAAGTGGTTTTTCAACACTAACACAAGTGCGAAAAGTGGTTCTTCAACACTAACACAAGTGCGAAAAGTGTTTTTTCCACACTAATACAAGTGCAAAAGTGGTTTCCTGCACCAACACAAGTGCGAAAAGTGGTTTTTCAACACGAACACAAGTGCGAAAAGTGGTTTTTCAACACTAACACAAGTGCGAAAAGTGGTTTTTCAACACTAACACAAGTGCGAAAAGTGGTTTTTCCACACTAATACAAGTGCAAAAGTGGTTTCCTGCACAAACACAAGTGCGAAAAGTGGTTTTTCAACACTAACACAAGTGCGAAAAGTGGTTTTTCAACACTAACACAAGTGCAAAAAATGGTTTTTCAACACTAACACAAGTGCGAAAGTGGTTTCCTGCACTAATACAAGTGCAAAAGTGGTTTCCTGCACCAACACAAGTGCGAAAAGTGGTTTTTCAACACTAACACAAGTGCAAAAAGTGGTTTTTCAACACTATCACAAGTGCAAAAAGTGTTTTTTCCACACTAATACAAGTGCAAAAATGGTTTCCTGCACCAACACAAGTGCGCAAAGTGGTTTTTCAACACTAACACAAGTGCGAAAAGTGGTTTTTCAACACTATCACAAGTGCAAAAAGTGTTTTTTCCACACTAATACAAGTGCAAAAGTTGTTTCCTACACCAACACAAGTGCGAAAAGTGGTTTTTCAACACTAACACAAGTGCGAAAAGTGGTTTTTCAACACTAACACAAGCGCGAAAAGTGGTTTTTCAACACTATCACAAGTGCGAAAAGTGTTTTTTCCACACTAATACAAGTGCAAAAGTGGTTTCCTGCACCAACACAAGTGCGAAAAGTGGTTTTTCAACACTAACACAAGTGCAAAAGTGGTTTCCTGCACCAACACAAGTGCGAAAAGTGGTTTTTCAACACTAACACAAGTGCGAAAAGTGGTTTTTCAACACTAACACAAGCGCGAAAAGTGGTTTTTCAACACTAATACAAGTGCAAAAGTGGTTTCCTGCACCAACACAAGTGCGAAAAGTGGTTTTTCAACACTAACACAAGTGCAAAAGTGGTTTCCTGCACCAACACAAGTGCGAAAAGTGGTTTTTCAACACTAACACAAGTGCGAAAAGTGGTTTTTCAACACTAACACAAGTGCGAAAAGTGGTTTTTCAACACTAATACAAGTGCAAAAGTGGTTTCCTGCACCAACACAAGTGCGAAAAGTGGTTTTTCAACACTAACACAAGTGCGAAAAGTGGTTTTTCAACACTAACACAAGCGCGAAAAGTGGTTTTTCAACACTATCACAAGTGCGAAAAGTGTTTTTTCCACACTAATACAAGTGCAAAAGTGGTTTCCTGCACCAACACAAGTGCGAAAAGTGGTTTTTCAACACTAACACAAGTGCGAAAAGTGGTTTTTCAACACTAACACAAGTGCGAAAAGTGGGTTTTCAACACTATCACAAGTGCAAAAAGTGTTTTTTCCACACTAATATAAGTGCAAAAGTGGTGTCCTGCACCAACACAAGTGCGAAAAGTGGTTTTTCAACACTAACACAGGTGTGAAAAGTGGTTTTTCAACATGAACACAAGTGCGAAAAGTGGTTTTCCACACTAATACAAGTGCAAAAGTGGTTTCCTGCACCAACACAAGTGCGAAAGGTGGTATTTCAACACTAACACAAGTGCGAAAAGTGCTTTTTCAACACTATCACAAGTGCAAAAAGTGTTTTTTCCGCACTAATACAAGTGCAAAAGTGGTTTCCTGCACCAACACAAGTGCGAAAAGTGGTTTTTCAACACTAACACAAGTGCGAAAAGTGGTTTTTCAACACTAACACAAGTGCGAAAGTGGTTTTTCCACACTAATACAAGTGCAAAAGTGGTTTCCTGCACCAACACAAGTGCGAAAAGTGGTTTTTCAACACTAACACAAGTGCGAAAAGTGGTTTTTCAACACTAACACAAGTGCGAAAAGTCGTTTTTCAACACTATCACAAGTGCAAAAAGTGTTTTTTCCACACTAATACAAGTGCAAAAGTGGTTTCCTGCACCAACACAAGTGCGAAAAGTGGTATTTCAACACTAACACAAGTGCGAAACGTGGTTTTTCAACACTATCACAAGTGCAAAAAGTGTTTTTTCCACACTAATACAAGTGCAAAAGTGGTTTCCTGCACCAACACAAGTGCGAAAAGTGGTTTTTCAACACTAACACAAGTGCGAAAAGTGGTTTTTTATCACTAACACAAGTGCGAAAAGTGGTTTTTCAACACTAACACAAGTGCGAAAAGTGGTTTTTCCACACTAATACAAGTGCAAAAGTGGTTTCCTGCACCAACACAAGTGCGAAAAGTGGTTTTTCAACACTAACACAAGTGCGAAAAGTGGTTTTTCAACACTATCACAAGTGCGAAAAGTGTTTTTTCCACACTAATACAAGTGCAAAAGTGGTTTCCTGCACGAACACAAGTGCGAAAAGTGGTTTTTCAACACTAACACAAGTGCGAAAAGTGTTTTTTCAACACTAACACAAGTGCGAAAAGTGGTTTTTCAACACGATCACAAGTGCAAAAAGTGTTTTTTCCACTCTAATACAAGTGCAAAAGTGGGTTCCTGCACCAACACAAGTGCGAAAAGTGGTTTTTCAACACTAATACAAGTGCAAAAGTGGTTTCCTGCACCAACACAAGTGCGAAAAGTGGTTTTTCAACACTAACACAAGTGCGAAAAGTGGTTTTTCAACACTAACACAAGCGCGAAAAGTGGTTTTTCAACACTATCACAAGTGCGAAAAGTGTTTTTTCCACACTAATACAAGTGCAAAAGTGGTTTCCTGCACCAACACAAGTGCGAAAAGTGGTTTTTCAACACTAACACAAGTGCGAAAAGTGGTTTTTCAACACTAACACAAGTGCGAAAAGTGAGTTTTCAACACTATCACAAGTGCAAAAAGTGTTTTTTCCACACTAATACAAGTGCAAAAGTGGTGTCCTGCACCAACACAAGTGCGAAAAGTGGTTTTTCAACACTAACACAGGTGTGAAAAGTGGTTTTTCAACATGAACACAAGTGCGAAAAGTGGTTTTCCACACTAATACAAGTGCAAAAGTGGTTTCCTGCACCAACACAAGTGCGAAAGGTGGTATTTCAACACTAACACAAGTGCGAAAAGTGCTTTTTCAACACTATCACAAGTGCAAAAAGTGTTTTTTCCGCACTAATACAAGTGCAAAAGTGGTTTCCTGCACCAACACAAGTGCGAAAAGTGGTTTTTCAACACTAACACAAGTGCGAAAAGTGGTTTTTCAACACTAACACAAGTGCGAAAGTGGTTTTTCCACACTAATACAAGTGCAAAAGTGGTTTCCTGCACCAACACAAGTGCGAAAAGTGGTTTTTCAACACTAACACAAGTGCGAAAAGTGGTTTTTCAACACTAACACAAGTGCGAAAAGTCGTTTTTCAACACTATCACAAGTGCAAAAAGTGTTTTTTCCACACTAATACAAGTGCAAAAGTGGTTTCCTGCACCAACACAAGTGCGAAAAGTGGTATTTCAACACTAACACAAGTGCGAAACGTGGTTTTTCAACACTATCACAAGTGCAAAAAGTGTTTTTTCCACACTAATACAAGTGCAAAAGTGGTTTCCTGCACCAACACAAGTGCGAAAAGTGGTTTTTCAACACTAACACAAGTGCGAAAAGTGGTTTTTTATCACTAACACAAGTGCGAAAAGTGGTTTTTCAACACTAACACAAGTGCGAAAAGTGGTTTTTCCACACTAATACAAGTGCAAAAGTGGTTTCCTGCACCAACACAAGTGCGAAAAGTGGTTTTTCAACACTAACACAAGTGCGAAAAGTGGTTTTTCAACACTATCACAAGTGCGAAAAGTGTTTTTTCCACACTAATCCAAGTGCAAAAGTGGTTTCCTGCACGAACACAAGTGCGAAAAGTGGTTTTTCAACACTAACACAAGTGCGGAATTTTTTTTTTCAACACTAACACAAGTGCGAAAAGTGGTTTTTCAACACTATCACAAGTGCAAAAAGTGTTTTTTCCACTCTAATACAAGTGCAAAAGTGGGTTCCTGCACCAACACAAGTGCGAAAAGTGGTTTTTCAACACTAACACAGGTGCGAAAAGTGGTTTTTCAACACTAACACAAGTGCGAAAAGTGGTTTTTCCACACTAATACAAGTGCAAAAGTGGTTTCCTGCACCAACACAAGTGCGAAAAGTGGTTTTTCAACACTAACACAAGTGCGAAAAGTCGTTTTTCAACACTATCACAAGTGCAAAAAGTGTTTTTTCCACACTAATACAAGTGCAAAAGTGGTTTCCTGCACCAACACAAGTGCAAAAAGTGGTATTTCAACACTAACACAAGTGCGAAAAGTGGTTTTTCAACACTATCACAAGTGCAAAAAGTGTTTTTTCCACACTAATACAAGTGCAAAAGTGGTTTCCTGCACCAACACAAGTGCGAAAAGTGGTTTTTCAACACTAACACAAGTGCGAAAAGTGGTTCTTCAACACTAACACAAGTGCGAAAAGTGTTTTTTCCACACTAATACAAGTGCAAAAGTGGTTTCCTGCACCAACACAAGTGCGAAAAGTGGTTTTTCAACACGAACACAAGTGCGAAAAGTGGTTTTTCAACACTAACACAAGTGCGAAAAGTGGTTTTTCAACACTAACACAAGTGCGAAAAGTGGTTTTTCCACACTAATACAAGTGCAAAAGTGGTTTCCTGCACAAACACAAGTGCGAAAAGTGGTTTTTCAACACTAACACAAGTGCGAAAAGTGGTTTTTCAACACTAACACAAGTGCGAAAAATGGTTTTTCAACACTAACACAAGTGCGAAAGTGGTTTCCTGCACCAACACAAGTGCGAAAAGTGGTTTTTCAACACTAACACAAGTGCGAAAAGTGGTTTTTCAACACTATCACAAGTGCAAAAAGTGTTTTTTCCACACTAATACAAGTGCAAAAATGGTTTCCTGCACCAACACAAGTGCGCAAAGTGGTTTTTCAACACTAACACAAGTGCGAAAAGTGGTTTTTCAACACTATCACAAGTGCAAAAAGTGTTTTTTCCACACTAATACAAGTGCAAAAGTGGTTTCCTACACCAACACAAGTGCGAAAAGTGGTTTTTCAACACTAACACAAGTGCGAAAAGTGGTTTTTCAACACTAACACAAGCGCGAAAAGTGGTTTTTCAACACTATCACAAGTGCGAAAAGTGTTTTTTCCACACTAATACAAGTGCAAAAGTGGTTTCCTGCACCAACACAAGTGCGAAAAGTGGTTTTTCAACACTAACACAAGTGCGAAAAGTGGTTTTTCAACACTAACACAAGTGCGAAAAGTGGGTTTTCAACACTATCACAAGTGCGAAAAGTGTTTTTTCCACACTAATACAAGTGCAAAAGTGGTTTCCTGCACCAACACAAGTGCGAAAAGTGGTTTTTCAACACTAACACAAGTGCGAAAAGTGGTTCTTCAACACTAACACAAGTGCGAAAAGTGTTTTTTCCACACTAATACAAGTGCAAAAGTGGTTTCCTGCACCAACACAAGTGCGAAAAGTGGTTTTTCAACACGAACACAAGTGCGAAAAGTGGTTTTTCAACACTAACACAAGTGCGAAAAGTGGTTTTTCAACACTAACACAAGTGCGAAAAGTGGTTTTTCCACACTAATACAAGTGCAAAAGTGGTTTCCTGCACAAACACAAGTGCGAAAAGTGGTTTTTCAACACTAACACAAGTGCGAAAAGTGGTTTTTCAACACTAACACAAGTGCGAAAAATGGTTTTTCAACACTAACACAAGTGCGAAAGTGGTTTCCTGCACCAACACAAGTGCGAAAAGTGGTTTTTCAACACTAACACAAGTGCGAAAAGTGGTTTTTCAACACTATCACAAGTGCAAAAAGTGTTTTTTCCACACTAATACAAGTGCAAAAATGGTTTCCTGCACCAACACAAGTGCGCAAAGTGGTTTTTCAACACTAACACAAGTGCGAAAAGTGGTTTTTCAACACTATCACAAGTGCAAAAAGTGTTTTTTCCACACTAATACAAGTGCAAAAGTGGTTTCCTACACCAACACAAGTGCGAAAAGTGGTTTTTCAACACTAACACAAGTGCGAAAAGTGGTTTTTCAACACTAACACAAGCGCGAAAAGTGGTTTTTCAACACTATCACAAGTGCGAAAAGTGTTTTTTCCACACTAATACAAGTGCAAAAGTGGTTTCCTGCACCAACACAAGTGCGAAAAGTGGTTTTTCAACACTAACACAAGTGCGAAAAGTGGTTTTTCAACACTAACACAAGTGCGAAAAGTGGGTTTTCAACACTATCACAAGTGCGAAAAGTGTTTTTTCCACACTAATACAAGTGCAAAAGTGGTTTCCTGCACCAACACAAGTGCGAAAAGTGGTTTTTCAACACTAACACAAGTGCGAAAAGTGGTTTTTCAACACTAACACAAGTGCGAAAAGTGGGTTTTCAACACTATCACAAGTGCAAAAAGTGTTTTTTCCACACTAATACAAGTGCAAAAGTGGTGTCCTGCACCAACACAAGTGCGAAACGTGGTTTTTCAACACCAACACAAGTGCGAAAAGTGGTATTTCAACACTAACACAAGTGCGAAAAGTGGTTTTTCAACACTATCACAAGTGCAAAAAGTGTTTTTTCCACACTAATACAAGTGCAAAAGTGGTTTCCTGCACCAACACAAGTGCGAAAAGTGGTTTTTCAACACTAACACAAGTGCGAAAAGTGGTTTTTTATCACTAACACAAGTGCGAAAAGTGGTTTTTCAACACTAACACAAGTGCGAAAAGTGGTTTTTCCACACTAATACAAGTGCAAAAGTGGTTTCCTGCACCAACACAAGTGCGAAAAGTGGTTTTTCAACACTAACACAAGTGCGAAAAGTGGTTTTTCAACACTATCACAAGTGCGAAAAGTGTTTTTTCCACACTATTACAAGTGCAAAAGTGGTTTCCTGCACGAACACAAGTGCGAAAAGTGGTTTTTCAACACTAACACAAGTGCGAAAAGTGTTTTTTCAACACTAACACAAGTGCGAAAAGTGGTTTTTCAACACTATCACAAGTGCAAAAAGTGTTTTTTCCACTCTAATACAAGTGCAAAAGTGGGTTCCTGCACCAACACAAGTGCGAAAAGTGGTTTTTCAACACTAACACAGGTGCGAAAAGTGGTTTTTCAACACTAACACAAGTGCGAAAAGTGGTTTTTCCACACTAATACAAGTGCAAAAGTGGTTTCCTGCACCAACACAAGTGCGAAAAGTGGTTTTTCAACACTAACACAAGTGCGAAAAGTCGTTTTTCAACACTATCACAAGTGCAAAAAGTGTTTTTTCCACACTAATACAAGTGCAAAAGTGGTTTCCTGCACCAACACAAGTGCGAAAAGTGGTATTTCAACACTAACACAAGTGCGAAAAGTGGTTTTTCAACACTATCACAAGTGCAAAAAGTGTTTTTTCCACACTAATACAAGTGCAAAAGTGGTTTCCTGCCCCAACACAAGTGCGAAAAGTGGTTTTTCAACACTAACACAAGTGCGAAAAGTGGTTCTTCAACACTAACACAAGTGCGAAAAGTGTTTTTTCCACACTAATACTAGTGCAAAAGTGGTTTCCTGCACCAACACAAGTGCGAAAAGTGGTTTTTCAACACTAACACAAGTGCGAAAAGTGGTTTTTCAACACTAACACAAGTGCGAAAAGTGGTTTTTCAACACTAACACAAGTGCGAAAAGTGGTTTTTCCACACTAATACAAGTGCAAAAGTGGTTTCCTGCACCAACACAAGTGCGAAAAGTGGTTTTTC
Organism: Myxine glutinosa; assembly: GCF_964187855.1. Lineage (NCBI taxonomy): Eukaryota > Metazoa > Chordata > Myxini > Myxiniformes > Myxinidae > Myxine > Myxine glutinosa. Next base: position 89,238 of record NW_027617566.1, on the reverse strand, counting down.
AACACTAACACAAGTGCGAAAAGTGGTTTTTCAACACTAACACAAGTGCGAAAAGTGGTTTTTCAACACTAACACAAGTGCGAAAGTGGTTTCCTGCACTAATACAAGTGCAAAAGTGGTTTCCTGCACCAACACAAGTGCGAAAAGTGGTTTTTCAACACTAACACAAGTGCGAAAAGTGGTTTTTCAACACTATCACAAGTGCAAAAAGTGTTTTTTCCACACTAATACAAGTGCAAAAGTGGTTTCCTGCACCAACACAAGTGCGCAAAGTGGTTTTTCAACACTAACACAAGTGCGAAAAGTGGTTTTTCAACACTAACACAAGTGCGAAAAGTGGTTTTTCAACACTAACACAAGTGCGAAAAGTGGTTTTTCCACACTAATACAAGTGCAAAAGTGGTTTCCTGCACCAACACAAGTGCGAAAAGTGGTTTTTCAACACTAACACAAGTGCGAAAAGTGGTTTTTCAACACTATCACAAGTGCAAAAAGTGTTTTTTCCACACTAATACAAGTGCAAAAGTGGTTTCCTACACCAACACAAGTGCGAAAAGTGGTTTTTCAACACTAACACAAGTGCGAAAAGTGGTTTTTCAACACTATCACAAGTGCAAAAAGTGTTTTTTCCACACTAATACAAGTGCAAAAGTGGTTTCCTACACCAACACAAGTGCGAAAAGTGGTTTTTCAACACTAACACAAGTGCGAAAAGTGGTTTTTCAACACTAACACAAGCGCGAAAAGTGGTTTTTCAACACTATCACAAGTGCGAAAAGTGTTTTTTCCACACTAATACAAGTGCAAAAGTGGTTTCCTGCACCAACACAAGTGCGAAAAGTGGTTTTTCAACACTAACACAAGTGCGAAAAGTGGTTTTTCAACACTAACACAAGTGCGAAAAGTGGGTTTTCAACACTATCACAAGTGCAAAAAGTGTTTTTTCCACACTAATACAAGTGCAAAAGTGGTGTCCTGCACCAACACAAGTGCGAAAAGTGGTTTTTCAACACTAACACAGGTGTGAAAAGTGGTTTTTCAACACTAACACAAGTGCGAAAAGTGGTTTTCCACACTAATACAAGTGCAAAAGTGGTTTCCTGCACCAACACAAGTGCGAAAAGTGGTATTTCAACACTAACACAAGTGCGAAAAGTGCTTTTTCAACACTATCACAAGTGCAAAAAGTGTTTTTTCCGCACTAATACAAGTGCAAAAGTGGTTTCCTGCACCAACACAAGTGTGAAAAGTGGTTTTTCAACACTAACACAAGTGCGAAAAGTGGTTTTTCAACACTAACACAAGTGCGAAAGTGGTTTTTCCACACTAATACAAGTGCAAAAGTGGTTTCCTGCACCAACACAAGTGCGAAAAGTGGTTTTTCAACACTAACACAAGTGCGAAAAGTGGTTTTTCAACACTAACACAAGTGCGAAAAGTCGTTTTTCAACACTATCACAAGTGCAAAAAGTGTTTTTTCCACACTAATACAAGTGCAAAAGTGGTTTCCTGCACCAACACAAGTGCGAAAAGTGGTATTTCAACACTAACACAAGTGCGAAAAGTGGTTTTTCAACACTATCACAAGTGCAAAAAGTGTTTTTTCCACACTAATACAAGTGCAAAAGTGGTTTCCTGCACCAACACAAGTGCGAAAAGTGGTTTTTCAACACTAACACAAGTGCGAAAAGTGGTTTTTTATCACTAACACAAGTGCGAAAAGTGGTTTTTCAACACTAACACAAGTGCGAAAAGTGGTTTTTCCACACTAATACAAGTGCAAAAGTGGTTTCCTGCACCAACACAAGTGCGAAAAGTGGTTTTTCAACACTAACACAAGTGCGAAAAGTGGTTTTTCAACACTATCACAAGTGCGAAAAGTGTTTTTTCCACACTAATACAAGTGCAAAAGTGGTTTCCTGCACGAACACAAGTGCGAAAAGTGGTTTTTCAACACTAACACAAGTGCGAAAAGTGTTTTTTCAACACTAACACAAGTGCGAAAAGTGGTTTTTCAACACTATCACAAGTGCAAAAAGTGTTTTTTCCACTCTAATACAAGTGCAAAAGTGGGTTCCTGCACCAACACAAGTGCGAAAAGTGGTTTTTCAACACTAACACAGGTGCGAAAAGTGGTTTTTCAACACTAACACAAGTGCGAAAAGTGGTTTTTCCACACTAATACAAGTGCAAAAGTGGTTTCCTGCACCAACACAAGTGCGAAAAGTGGTTTTTCAACACTAACACAAGTGCGAAAAGTCGTTTTTCAACACTATCACAAGTGCAAAAAGTGTTTTTTCCACACTAATACAAGTGCAAAAGTGGTTTCCTGCACCAACACAAGTGCGAAAAGTGGTATTTCAACACTAACACAAGTGCGAAAAGTGGTTTTTCAACACTATCACAAGTGCAAAAAGTGTTTTTTCCACACTAATACAAGTGCAAAAGTGGTTTCCTGCCCCAACACAAGTGCGAAAAGTGGTTTTTCAACACTAACACAAGTGCGAAAAGTGGTTCTTCAACACTAACACAAGTGCGAAAAGTGTTTTTTCCACACTAATACTAGTGCAAAAGTGGTTTCCTGCACCAACACAAGTGCGAAAAGTGGTTTTTCAACACTAACACAAGTGCGAAAAGTGGTTTTTCAACACTAACACAAGTGCGAAAAGTGGTTTTTCAACACTAACACAAGTGCGAAAAGTGGTTTTTCCACACTAATACAAGTGCAAAAGTGGTTTCCTGCACCAACACAAGTGCGAAAAGTGGTTTTTCAACACTAACACAAGTGCGAAAAGTGGTTTTTCAACACTAACACAAGTGCGAAAAGTGGTTTTTCAACACTAACACAAGTGCGAAAGTGGTTTCCTGCACTAATACAAGTGCAAAAGTGGTTTCCTGCACCAACACAAGTGCGAAAAGTGGTTTTTCAACACTAACACAAGTGCGAAAAGTGGTTTTTCAACACTATCACAAGTGCAAAAAGTGTTTTTTCCACACTAATACAAGTGCAAAAGTGGTTTCCTGCACCAACACAAGTGCGCAAAGTGGTTTTTCAACACTAACACAAGTGCGAAAAGTGGTTTTTCAACACTAACACAAGTGCGAAAAGTGGTTTTTCAACACTAACACAAGTGCGAAAAGTGGTTTTTCCACACTAATACAAGTGCAAAAGTAGTTTCCTGCACCAACACAAGTGCGAAAAGTGGTTTTTCAACACTAACACAAGTGCGAAAAGTGGTTTTTCAACACTATCACAAGTGCAAAAAGTGTTTTTTCCACACTAATACAAGTGCAAAAGTGGTTTCCTACACCAACACAATTGCGAAAAATGGTTTTTCAACACTAACACAAGTGCGAAAAGTGGTTTTTCCACACTAATACAAGTGCAAAAGTGGTTTCCTGCACAAACACAAGTGCGAAAAGTGGTTTTTCAACACTAACACAAGTGCGAAAAGTGGTTTTTCAACACTAACACAAGTGCGAAAAGTGGTTTTTCAACACTAACACAAGTGCGAAAGTGGTTTCCTGCACTAATACAAGTGCAAAAGTGGTTTCCTGCACCAACACAAGTGCGAAAAGTGGTTTTTCAACACTAACACAAGTGCGAAAAGTGGTTTTTCAACACTATCACAAGTGCAAAAAGTGTTTTTTCCACACTAATACAAGTGCAAAAGTGGTTTCCTGCACCAACACAAGTGCGCAAAGTGGTTTTTCAACACTAACACAAGTGCGAAAAGTGGTTTTTCAACACTATCACAAGTGCAAAAAGTGTTTTTTCCACACTAATACAAGTGCAAAAGTGGTTTCCTACACCAACACAAGTGCGAAAAGTGGTTTTTCAACACTAACACAAGTGCGAAAAGTGGTTTTTCAACACTATCACAAGTGCAAAAAGTGTTTTTTCCACACTAATACAAGTGCAAAAGTGGTTTCCTACACCAACACAAGTGCGAAAAGTGGTTTTTCAACACTAACACAAGTGCGAAAAGTGGTTTTTCAACACTAACACAAGCGCGAAAAGTGGTTTTTCAACACTATCACAAGTGCGAAAAGTGTTTTTTCCACACTAATACAAGTGCAAAAGTGGTTTCCTGCACCAACACAAGTGCGAAAAGTGGTTTTTCAACACTAACACAAGTGCGAAAAGTGGTTTTTCAACACTAACACAAGTGCGAAAAGTGGGTTTTCAACACTATCACAAGTGCAAAAAGTGTTTTTTCCACACTAATACAAGTGCAAAAGTGGTGTCCTGCACCAACACAAGTGCGAAAAGTGGTTTTTCAACACTAACACAGGTGTGAAAAGTGGTTTTTCAACACTAACACAAGTGCGAAAAGTGGTTTTCCACACTAATACAAGTGCAAAAGTGGTTTCCTGCACCAACAGAAGTGCGAAAAGTGGTATTTCAACACTAACACAAGTGCGAAAAGTGCTTTTTCAACACTATCACAAGTGCAAAAAGTGTTTTTTCCGCACTAATACAAGTGCAAAAGTGGTTTCCTGCACCAACACAAGTGCGAAAAGTGGTTTTTCAACACTAACACAAGTGCGAAAAGTGGTTTTTCAACACTAACACAAGTGCGAAAGTGGTTTTTCCACACTAATACAAGTGCAAAAGTGGTTTCCTGCACCAACACAAGTGCGAAAAGTGGTTTTTCAACACTAACACAAGTGCGAAAAGTGGTTTTTCAACACTAACACAAGTGCGAAAAGTCGTTTTTCAACACTATCACAAGTGCAAAAAGTGTTTTTTCCACACTAATACAAGTGCAAAAGTGGTTTCCTGCACCAACACAAGTGTGAAAAGTGGTATTTCAACACTAACACAAGTGCGAAAAGTGGTTTTTCAACACTATCACAAGTGCAAAAAGTGTTTTTTCCACACTAATACAAGTGCAAAAGTGGTTTCCTGCACCAACACAAGTGCGAAAAGTGGTTTTTCAACACTAACACAAGTGCGAAAAGTGGTTTTTTATCACTAACACAAGTGCGAAAAGTGGTTTTTCAACACTAACACAAGTGCGAAAAGTGGTTTTTCCACACTAATACAAGTGCAAAAGTGGTTTCCTGCACCAACACAAGTGCAAAAAGTGGTTTTTCAACACTAACACAAGTGCGAAAGTGGTTTTTCAACACTATCACAAGTGCGAAAAGTGTTTTTTCCACACTAATACAAGTGCAAAAGTGGTTTCCTGCACCAACACAAGTGCAAAAAGTGGTTTTTCAACACTAACACAAGTGCGAAAGTGGTTTTTCAACACTATCACAAGTGCGAAAAGTGTTTTTTCCACACTAATACAAGTGCAAAAGTGGTTTCCTGCACGAACACAAGTGCGAAAAGTGGTTTTTCAACACTAACACAAGTGCAAAAGTGGGTTCCTGCACCAACACAAGTGCGAAAAGTGGTTTTTCAACACTAACACAGGTGCGAAAAGTGGTTTTTCAACACTAACACAAGTGCGAAAAGTGGTTTTTCCACACTAATACAAGTGCAAAAGTGGTTTCCTGCACCAACACAAGTGCGAAAAGTGGTTTTTCAACACTAACACAAGTGCGAAAAGTGTTTTTTCAACACTAACACAAGTGCGAAAAGTGGTTTTTCAACACTAACACAAGTGCGAAAAGTGGTTTTTCAACACTAACACAAGTGTTAAGTGGTTTTTCCACACTAATACAAGTGCAAAAGTGGTTTCCTGCACAAACACAAGTGCGAAAAGTGGTTTTTCAACACTAACACAAGTGCGAAAAGTGGTTTTTCAACACTAACACAAGTGCGAAAAGTGGTTTTTCAACACTAACACAAGTGCGAAAGTGGTTTCCTGCACTAATACAAGTGCAAAAGTGGTTTCCTGCACCAACACAAGTGCGAAAAGTGGTTTTTCAACACTAACACAAGTGCGAAAAGTGGTTTTTCAACACTATCACAAGTGCAAAAAGTGTTTTTTCCACACTAATACAAGTGCAAAAGTGGTTTCCTGCACCAACACAAGTGCGCAAAGTGGTTTTTCAACACTAACACAAGTGCGAAAAGTGGTTTTTCAACACTATCACAAGTGCAAAAAGTGTTTTTTCCACACTAATACAAGTGCAAAAGTGGTTTCCTACACCAACACAAGTGCGAAAAGTGGTTTTTCAACACTAACACAAGTGCGAAAAGTGGTTTTTCAACACTATCACAAGTGCAAAAGTGTTTTTTCCACACTAATACAAGTGCAAAAGTGGTTTCCTACACCAACACAAGTGCGAAAAGTGGTTTTTCAACACTAACACAAGTGCGAAAAGTGGTTTTTCAACACTAACACAAGCGCGAAAAGTGGTTTTTCAACACTATCACAAGTGCGAAAAGTGTTTTTTCCACACTAATACAAGTGCAAAAGTGGTTTCCTGCACCAACACAAGTGCGAAAAGTGGTTTTTCAACACTAACACAAGTGCGAAAAGTGGTTTTTCAACACTAACACAAGTGCGAAAAGTGGGTTTTCAACACTATCACAAGTGCAAAAAGTGTTTTTTCCACACTAATACAAGTGCAAAAGTGGTGTCCTGCACCAACACAAGTGCGAAAAGTGGTTTTTCAACACTAACACAGGTGTGAAAAGTGGTTTTTCAACACTAACACAAGTGCGAAAAGTGGTTTTCCACACTAATACAAGTGCAAAAGTGGTTTCCTGCACCAACACAAGTGCGAAAAGTGGTATTTCAACACTAACACAAGTGCGAAAAGTGCTTTTTCAACACTATCACAAGTGCAAAAAGTGTTTTTTCCGCACTAATACAAGTGCAAAAGTGGTTTCCTGCACCAACACAAGTGCGAAAAGTGGTTTTTCAACACTAACACAAGTGCGAAAAGTGGTTTTTCAACACTAACACAAGTGCGAAAGTGGTTTTTCCACACTAATACAAGTGCAAAAGTGGTTTCCTGCACCAACACAAGTGCGAAAAGTGGTTTTTCAACACTAACACAAGTGCGAAAAGTGGTTTTTCAACACTAACACAAGTGCGAAAAGTCGTTTTTCAACACTATCACAAGTGCAAAAAGTGTTTTTTCCACACTAATACAAGTGCAAAAGTGGTTTCCTGCACCAACACAAGTGCGAAAAGTGGTATTTCAACACTAACACAAGTGCGAAAAGTGGTTTTTCAACACTATCACAAGTGCAAAAAGTGTTTTTTCCACACTAATACAAGTGCAAAAGTGGTTTCCTGCACCAACACAAGTGCGAAAAGTGGTTTTTCAACACTAACACAAGTGCGAAAAGTGGTTTTTTATCACTAACACAAGTGCGAAAAGTGGTTTTTCAACACTAACACAAGTGCGAAAAGTGGTTTTTCCACACTAATACAAGTGCAAAAGTGGTTTCCTGCACCAACACAAGTGCGAAAAGTGGTTTTTCAACACTAACACAAGTGCGAAAAGTGGTTTTTCAACACTATCACAAGTGCGAAAAGTGTTTTTTCCACACTAATACAAGTGCAAAAGTGGTTTCCTGCACGAACACAAGTGCGAAAAGTGGTTTTTCAACACTAACACAAGTGCGAAAAGTGTTTTTTCAACACTAACACAAGTGCGAAAAGTGGTTTTTCAACACTATCACAAGTGCAAAAAGTGTTTTTTCCACTCTAATACAAGTGCAAAAGTGGGTTCCTGCACCAACACAAGTGCGAAAAGTGGTTTTTCAACACTAATACAAGTGCAAAAGTGGTTTCCTGCACCAACACAAGTGCGAAAAGTGGTTTTTCAACACTAACACAAGTGCGAAAAGTGGTTTTTCAACACTATCACAAGTGCAAAAAGTGTTTTTTCCACACTAATACAAGTGCAAAAGTGGTTTCCTACACCAACACAAGTGCGAAAAGTGGTTTTTCAACACTAACACAAGTGCGAAAAGTGGTTTTTCAACACTAACACAAGCGCGAAAAGTGGTTTTTCAACACTATCACAAGTGCGAAAAGTGTTTTTTCCACACTAATACAAGTGCAAAAGTGGTTTCCTGCACCAACACAAGTGCGAAAAGTGGTTTTTCAACACTAACACAAGTGCGAAAAGTGGTTTTTCAACACTAACACAAGTGCGAAAAGTGGGTTTTCAACACTATCACAAGTGCAAAAAGTGTTTTTTCCACACTAATACAAGTGCAAAAGTGGTGTCCTGCACCAACACAAGTGCGAAAAGTGGTTTTTCAACACTAACACAGGTGTGAAAAGTGGTTTTTCAACACTAACACAAGTGCGAAAAGTGGTTTTCCACACTAATACAAGTGCAAAAGTGGTTTCCTGCACCAACACAAGTGCGAAAAGTGGTATTTCAACACTAACACAAGTGCGAAAAGTGCTTTTTCAACACTATCACAAGTGCAAAAAGTGTTTTTTCCGCACTAATACAAGTGCAAAAGTGGTTTCCTGCACCAACACAAGTGCGAAAAGTGGTTTTTCAACACTAACACAAGTGCGAAAAGTGGTTTTTCAACACTAACACAAGTGCGAAAGTGGTTTTTCCACACTAATACAAGTGCAAAAGTGGTTTCCTGCACCAACACAAGTGCGAAAAGTGGTTTTTCAACACTAACACAAGTGCGAAAAGTGGTTTTTCAACACTAACACAAGTGCGAAAAGTCGTTTTTCAACACTATCACAAGTGCAAAAAGTGTTTTTTCCACACTAATACAAGTGCAAAAGTGGTTTCCTGCACCAACACAAGTGCGAAAAGTGGTATTTCAACACTAACACAAGTGCGAAAAGTGGTTTTTCAACACTATCACAAGTGCAAAAAGTGTTTTTTCCACACTAATACAAGTGCAAAAGTGGTTTCCTGCACCAACACAAGTGCGAAAAGTGGTTTTTCAACACTAACACAAGTGCGAAAAGTGGTTTTTTATCACTAACACAAGTGCGAAAAGTGGTTTTTCAACACTAACACAAGTGCGAAAAGTGGTTTTTCCACACTAATACAAGTGCAAAAGTGGTTTCCTGCACCAACACAAGTGCGAAAAGTGGGTTTTCAACTTTAACACAAGTGCGAAAAGTGGTTTTTCAACACTATCACAAGTGCGAAAAGTGTTTTTTCCACACTAATACAAGTGCAAAAGTGGTTTCCTGCACGAACACAAGTGCGAAAAGTGGTTTTTCAACACTAACACAGGTGCGAAAAGTGGTTTTTCAACACTAACACAAGTGCGAAAAGTGGTTTTTCCACACTAATACAAGTGCAAAAGTGGTTTCCTGCACCAACACAAGTGCGAAAAGTGGTTTTTCAACACTAACACAAGTGCGAAAAGTGGTTTTTTATCACTAACACAAGTGCGAAAAGTGGTTTTTCAACACTAACACAAGTGCGAAAAGTGGTTTTTCCACACTAATACAAGTGCAAAAGTGGTTTCCTGCACCAACACAAGTGCAAAAAGTGGTTTTTCAACACTAACACAAGTGCGAAAGTGGTTTTTCAACACTATCACAAGTGCGAAAAGTGTTTTTTCCACACTAATACAAGTGCAAAAGTGGTTTCCTGCACCAACACAAGTGCAAAAAGTGGTTTTTCAACACTAACACAGGTGCGAAAAGTGGTTTTTCAACACTAACACAAGTGCGAAAAGTGGTTTTCCACACTAATACAAGTGCAAAAGTGGTTTCCTGCACCAACACAAGTGCGAAAAGTGGTATTTCAACACTAACACAAGTGCGAAAAGTGGTTTTTCCACACTAATACAAGTGCAAAAGTGGTTTCCTGCACAAACACAAGTGCGAAAAGTGGTTTTTCAACACTAACACAAGTGCGAAAAGTGGTTTTTCAACACTAACACAAGTGCGAAAAGTGGTTTTTCAACACTAACACAAGTGCGGAAAGTGGTTTTTCAACACTAACACAAGTGCGAAAGTGGTTTCCTGCACTAATACAAGTGCAAAAGTGGTTTCCTGCACCAACACAAGTGCGAAAAGTGGTTTTTCAACACTAACACAAGTGCGAAAAGTGGTTTTTCAACACTATCACAAGTGCAAAAAGTGTTTTTTCCACACTAATACAAGTGCAAAAGTGGTTTCCTGCACCAACACAAGTGCGCAAAGTGGTTTTTCAACACTAACACAAGTGCGAAAAGTGGTTTTTCAACACTATCACAAGTGCAAAAAGTGTTTTTTCCACACTAATACAAGTGCAAAAGTGGTTTCCTACACCAACACAAGTGCGAAAAGTGGTTTTTCAACACTAACACAAGTGCGAAAAGTGGTTTTTCAACACTATCACAAGTGCAAAAAGTGTTTTTTCCACACTAATACAAGTGCAAAAGTGGTTTCCTACACCAACACAAGTGCGAAAAGTGGTTTTTCAACACTAACACAAGTGCGAAAAGTGGTTTTTCAACACTAACACAAGCGCGAAAAGTGGTTTTTCAACACTATCACAAGTGCGAAAAGTGTTTTTTCCACACTAATACAAGTGCAAAAGTGGTTTCCTGCACCAACACAAGTGCGAAAAGTGGTTTTTCAACACTAACACAAGTGCGAAAAGTGGTTTTTCAACACTAACACAAGTGCGAAAAGTGGGTTTTCAACACTATCACAAGTGCAAAAAGTGTTTTTTCCACACTAATACAAGTGCAAAAGTGGTGTCCTGCACCAACACAAGTGCGAAAAGTGGTTTTTCAACACTAACACAGGTGTGAAAAGTGGTTTTTCAACACTAACACAAGTGCGAAAAGTGGTTTTCCACACTAATACAAGTGCAAAAGTGGTTTCCTGCACCAACAGAAGTGCGAAAAGTGGTATTTCAACACTAACACAAGTGCGAAAAGTGCTTTTTCAACACTATCACAAGTGCAAAAAGTGTTTTTTCCGCACTAATACAAGTGCAAAAGTGGTTTCCTGCACCAACACAAGTGCGAAAAGTGGTTTTTCAACACTAACACAAGTGCGAAAAGTGGTTTTTCAACACTAACACAAGTGCGAAAGTGGTTTTTCCACACTAATACAAGTGCAAAAGTGGTTTCCTGCACCAACACAAGTGCGAAAAGTGGTTTTTCAACACTAACACAAGTGCGAAAAGTGGTTTTTCAACACTAACACAAGTGCGAAAAGTCGTTTTTCAACACTATCACAAGTGCAAAAAGTGTTTTTTCCACACTAATACAAGTGCAAAAGTGGTTTCCTGCACCAACACAAGTGTGAAAAGTGGTATTTCAACACTAACACAAGTGCGAAAAGTGGTTTTTCAACACTATCACAAGTGCAAAAAGTGTTTTTTCCACACTAATACAAGTGCAAAAGTGGTTTCCTGCACCAACACAAGTGCGAAAAGTGGTTTTTCAACACTAACACAAGTGCGAAAAGTGGTTTTTTATCACTAACACAAGTGCGAAAAGTGGTTTTTCAACACTAACACAAGTGCGAAAAGTGGTTTTTCCACACTAATACAAGTGCAAAAGTGGTTTCCTGCACCAACACAAGTGCAAAAAGTGGTTTTTCAACACTAACACAAGTGCGAAAGTGGTTTTTCAACACTATCACAAGTGCGAAAAGTGTTTTTTCCACACTAATACAAGTGCAAAAGTGGTTTCCTGCACCAACACAAGTGCAAAAAGTGGTTTTTCAACACTAACACAAGTGCGAAAGTGGTTTTTCAACACTATCACAAGTGCGAAAAGTGTTTTTTCCACACTAATACAAGTGCAAAAGTGGTTTCCTGCACGAACACAAGTGCGAAAAGTGGTTTTTCAACACTAACACAAGTGCAAAAGTGGGTTCCTGCACCAACACAAGTGCGAAAAGTGGTTTTTCAACACTAACACAGGTGCGAAAAGTGGTTTTTCAACACTAACACAAGTGCGAAAAGTGGTTTTTCCACACTAATACAAGTGCAAAAGTGGTTTCCTGCACCAACACAAGTGCGAAAAGTGGTTTTTCAACACTAACACAAGTGCGAAAAGTGTTTTTTCAACACTAACACAAGTGCGAAAAGTGGTTTTTCAACACTAACACAAGTGCGAAAAGTGGTTTTTCAACACTAACACAAGTGTTAAGTGGTTTTTCCACACTAATACAAGTGCAAAAGTGGTTTCCTGCACAAACACAAGTGCGAAAAGTGGTTTTTCAACACTAACACAAGTGCGAAAAGTGGTTTTTCAACACTAACACAAGTGCGAAAAGTGGTTTTTCAACACTAACACAAGTGCGAAAGTGGTTTCCTGCACTAATACAAGTGCAAAAGTGGTTTCCTGCACCAACACAAGTGCGAAAAGTGGTTTTTCAACACTAACACAAGTGCGAAAAGTGGTTTTTCAACACTATCACAAGTGCAAAAAGTGTTTTTTCCACACTAATACAAGTGCAAAAGTGGTTTCCTGCACCAACACAAGTGCGCAAAGTGGTTTTTCAACACTAACACAAGTGCGAAAAGTGGTTTTTCAACACTATCACAAGTGCAAAAAGTGTTTTTTCCACACTAATACAAGTGCAAAAGTGGTTTCCTACACCAACACAAGTGCGAAAAGTGGTTTTTCAACACTAACACAAGTGCGAAAAGTGGTTTTTCAACACTATCACAAGTGCAAAAAGTGTTTTTTCCACACTAATACAAGTGCAAAAGTGGTTTCCTACACCAACACAAGTGCGAAAAGTGGTTTTTCAACACTAACACAAGTGCGAAAAGTGGTTTTTCAACACTAACACAAGCGCGAAAAGTGGTTTTTCAACACTATCACAAGTGCGAAAAGTGTTTTTTCCACACTAATACAAGTGCAAAAGTGGTTTCCTGCACCAACACAAGTGCGAAAAGTGGTTTTTCAACACTAACACAAGTGCGAAAAGTGGTTTTTCCACACTAATACAAGTGCAAAAGTGGTTTCCTGCACCAACACAAGTGCGAAAAGTGGGTTTTCAACTTTAACACAAGTGCGAAAAGTGGTTTTTCAACACTATCACAAGTGCGAAAAGTGTTTTTTCCACACTAATACAAGTGCAAAAGTGGTTTCCTGCACGAACACAAGTGCGAAAAGTGGTTTTTCAACACTAACACAGGTGCGAAAAGTGGTTTTTCAACACTAACACAAGTGCGAAAAGTGGTTTTTCCACACTAATACAAGTGCAAAAGTGGTTTCCTGCACCAACACAAGTGCGAAAAGTGGTTTTTCAACACTAACACAAGTGCGAAAAGTGGTTTTTTATCACTAACACAAGTGCGAAAAGTGGTTTTTCAACACTAACACAAGTGCGAAAAGTGGTTTTTCCACACTAATACAAGTGCAAAAGTGGTTTCCTGCACCAACACAAGTGCAAAAAGTGGTTTTTCAACACTAACACAAGTGCGAAAGTGGTTTTTCAACACTATCACAAGTGCGAAAAGTGTTTTTTCCACACTAATACAAGTGCAAAAGTGGTTTCCTGCACCAACACAAGTGCAAAAAGTGGTTTTTCAACACTAACACAGGTGCGAAAAGTGGTTTTTCAACACTAACACAAGTGCGAAAAGTGGTTTTCCACACTAATACAAGTGCAAAAGTGGTTTCCTGCACCAACACAAGTGCGAAAAGTGGTATTTCAACACTAACACAAGTGCGAAAAGTGGTTTTTCCACACTAATACAAGTGCAAAAGTGGTTTCCTGCACAAACACAAGTGCGAAAAGTGGTTTTTCAACACTAACACAAGTGCGAAAAGTGGTTTTTCAACACTAACACAAGTGCGAAAAGTGGTTTTTCAACACTAACACAAGTGCGAAAAGTGGTTTTTCAACACTAACACAAGTGCGAAAGTGGTTTCCTGCACTAATACAAGTGCAAAAGTGGTTTCCTGCACCAACACAAGTGCGAAAAGTGGTTTTTCAACACTAACACAAGTGCGAAAAGTGGTTTTTCAACACTATCACAAGTGCAAAAAGTGTTTTTTCCACACTAATACAAGTGCAAAAGTGGTTTCCTGCACCAACACAAGTGCGCAAAGTGGTTTTTCAACACTAACACAAGTGCGAAAAGTGGTTTTTCAACACTATCACAAGTGCAAAAAGTGTTTTTTCCACACTAATACAAGTGCAAAAGTGGTTTCCTACACCAACACAAGTGCGAAAAGTGGTTTTTCAACACTAACACAAGTGCGAAAAGTGGTTTTTCAACACTATCACAAGTGCAAAAAGTGTTTTTTCCACACTAATACAAGTGCAAAAGTGGTTTCCTACACCAACACAAGTGCGAAAAGTGGTTTTTCAACACTAACACAAGTGCGAAAAGTGGTTTTTCAACACTAACACAAGCGCGAAAAGTGGTTTTTCAACACTATCACAAGTGCGAAAAGTGTTTTTTCCACACTAATACAAGTGCAAAAGTGGTTTCCTGCACCAACACAAGTGCGAAAAGTGGTTTTTCAACACTAACACAAGTGCGAAAAGTGGTTTTTCAACACTAACACAAGTGCGAAAAGTGGGTTTTCAACACTATCACAAGTGCAAAAAGTGTTTTTTCCACACTAATACAAGTGCAAAAGTGGTGTCCTGCACCAACACAAGTGCGAAAAGTGGTTTTTCAACACTAACACAGGTGTGAAAAGTGGTTTTTCAACACTAACACAAGTGCGAAAAGTGGTTTTCCACACTAATACAAGTGCAAAAGTGGTTTCCTGCACCAACAGAAGTGCGAAAAGTGGTATTTCAACACTAACACAAGTGCGAAAAGTGCTTTTTCAACACTATCACAAGTGCAAAAAGTGTTTTTTCCGCACTAATACAAGTGCAAAAGTGGTTTCCTGCACCAACACAAGTGCGAAAAGTGGTTTTTCAACACTAACACAAGTGCGAAAAGTGGTTTTTCAACACTAACACAAGTGCGAAAGTGGTTTTTCCACACTAATACAAGTGCAAAAGTGGTTTCCTGCACCAACACAAGTGCGAAAAGTGGTTTTTCAACACTAACACAAGTGCGAAAAGTGGTTTTTCAACACTAACACAAGTGCGAAAAGTCGTTTTTCAACACTATCACAAGTGCAAAAAGTGTTTTTTCCACACTAATACAAGTGCAAAAGTGGTTTCCTGCACCAACACAAGTGTGAAAAGTGGTATTTCAACACTAACACAAGTGCGAAAAGTGGTTTTTCAACACTATCACAAGTGCAAAAAGTGTTTTTTCCACACTAATACAAGTGCAAAAGTGGTTTCCTGCACCAACACAAGTGCGAAAAGTGGTTTTTCAACACTAACACAAGTGCGAAAAGTGGTTTTTTATCACTAACACAAGTGCGAAAAGTGGTTTTTCAACACTAACACAAGTGCGAAAAGTGGTTTTTCCACACTAATACAAGTGCAAAAGTGGTTTCCTGCACCAACACAAGTGCAAAAAGTGGTTTTTCAACACTAACACAAGTGCGAAAGTGGTTTTTCAACACTATCACAAGTGCGAAAAGTGTTTTTTCCACACTAATACAAGTGCAAAAGTGGTTTCCTGCACCAACACAAGTGCAAAAAGTGGTTTTTCAACACTAACACAAGTGCGAAAGTGGTTTTTCAACACTATCACAAGTGCGAAAAGTGTTTTTTCCACACTAATACAAGTGCAAAAGTGGTTTCCTGCACGAACACAAGTGCGAAAAGTGGTTTTTCAACACTAACACAAGTGCAAAAGTGGGTTCCTGCACCAACACAAGTGCGAAAAGTGGTTTTTCAACACTAACACAGGTGCGAAAAGTGGTTTTTCAACACTAACACAAGTGCGAAAAGTGGTTTTTCCACACTAATACAAGTGCAAAAGTGGTTTCCTGCACCAACACAAGTGCGAAAAGTGGTTTTTCAACACTAACACAAGTGCGAAAAGTGTTTTTTCAACACTAACACAAGTGCGAAAAGTGGTTTTTCAACACTAACACAAGTGTTAAGTGGTTTTTCCACACTAATACAAGTGCAAAAGTGGTTTCCTGCACAAACACAAGTGCGAAAAGTGGTTTTTCAACACTAACACAAGTGCGAAAAGTGGTTTTTCAACACTAACACAAGTGCGAAAAGTGGTTTTTCAACACTAACACAAGTGCGAAAGTGGTTTCCTGCACTAATACAAGTGCAAAAGTGGTTTCCTGCACCAACACAAGTGCGAAAAGTGGTTTTTCAACACTAACACAAGTGCGAAAAGTGGTTTTTCAACACTATCACAAGTGCAAAAAGTGTTTTTTCCACACTAATACAAGTGCAAAAGTGGTTTCCTGCACCAACACAAGTGCGCAAAGTGGTTTTTCAACACTAACACAAGTGCGAAAAGTGGTTTTTCAACACTATCACAAGTGCAAAAAGTGTTTTTTCCACACTAATACAAGTGCAAAAGTGGTTTCCTACACCAACACAAGTGCGAAAAGTGGTTTTTCAACACTAACACAAGTGCGAAAAGTGGTTTTTCAACACTATCACAAGTGCAAAAAGTGTTTTTTCCACACTAATACAAGTGCAAAAGTGGTTTCCTACACCAACACAAGTGCGAAAAGTGGTTTTTCAACACTAACACAAGTGCGAAAAGTGGTTTTTCAACACTAACACAAGCGCGAAAAGTGGTTTTTCAACACTATCACAAGTGCGAAAAGTGTTTTTTCCACACTAATACAAGTGCAAAAGTGGTTTCCTGCACCAACACAAGTGCGAAAAGTGGTTTTTCAACACTAACACAAGTGCGAAAAGTGGTTTTTCAACACTAACACAAGTGCGAAAAGTGGGTTTTCAACACTATCACAAGTGCAAAAAGTGTTTTTTCCACACTAATACAAGTGCAAAAGTGGTGTCCTGCACCAACACAAGTGCGAAAAGTGGTTTTTCAACACTAACACAGGTGTGAAAAGTGGTTTTTCAACACTAACACAAGTGCGAAAAGTGGTTTTCCACACTAATACAAGTGCAAAAGTGGTTTCCTGCACCAACACAAGTGCGAAAAGTGGTATTTCAACACTAACACAAGTGCGAAAAGTGCTTTTTCAACACTATCACAAGTGCAAAAAGTGTTTTTTCCGCACTAATACAAGTGCAAAAGTGGTTTCCTGCACCAACACAAGTGCGAAAAGTGGTTTTTCAACACTAACACAAGTGCGAAAAGTGGTTTTTCAACACTAACACAAGTGCGAAAGTGGTTTTTCCACACTAATACAAGTGCAAAAGTGGTTTCCTGCACCAACACAAGTGCGAAAAGTGGTTTTTCAACACTAACACAAGTGCGAAAAGTGGTTTTTCAACACTAACACAAGTGCGAAAAGTCGTTTTTCAACACTATCACAAGTGCAAAAAGTGTTTTTTCCACACTAATACAAGTGCAAAAGTGGTTTCCTGCACCAACACAAGTGCGAAAAGTGGTATTTCAACACTAACACAAGTGCGAAAAGTGGTTTTTCAACACTATCACAAGTGCAAAAAGTGTTTTTTCCACACTAATACAAGTGCAAAAGTGGTTTCCTGCACCAACACAAGTGCGAAAAGTGGTTTTTCAACACTAACACAAGTGCGAAAAGTGGTTTTTTATCACTAACACAAGTGCGAAAAGTGGTTTTTCAACACTAACACAAGTGCGAAAAGTGGTTTTTCCACACTAATACAAGTGCAAAAGTGGTTTCCTGCACCAACACAAGTGCGAAAAGTGGTTTTTCAACACTAACACAAGTGCGAAAAGTGGTTTTTCAACACTATCACAAGTGCGAAAAGTGTTTTTTCCACACTAATACAAGTGCAAAAGTGGTTTCCTGCACGAACACAAGTGCGAAAAGTGGTTTTTCAACACTAACACAAGTGCGAAAAGTGTTTTTTCAACACTAACACAAGTGCGAAAAGTGGTTTTTCAACACTATCACAAGTGCAAAAAGTGTTTTTTCCACTCTAATACAAGTGCAAAAGTGGGTTCCTGCACCAACACAAGTGCGAAAAGTGGTTTTTCAACACTAATACAAGTGCAAAAGTGGTTTCCTGCACCAACACAAGTGCGAAAAGTGGTTTTTCAACACTAACACAAGTGCGAAAAGTGGTTTTTCAACACTATCACAAGTGCAAAAAGTGTTTTTTCCACACTAATACAAGTGCAAAAGTGGTTTCCTACACCAACACAAGTGCGAAAAGTGGTTTTTCAACACTAACACAAGTGCGAAAAGTGGTTTTTCAACACTAACACAAGCGCGAAAAGTGGTTTTTCAACACTATCACAAGTGCGAAAAGTGTTTTTTCCACACTAATACAAGTGCAAAAGTGGTTTCCTGCACCAACACAAGTGCGAAAAGTGGTTTTTCAACACTAACACAAGTGCGAAAAGTGGTTTTTCAACACTAACACAAGTGCGAAAAGTGGGTTTTCAACACTATCACAAGTGCAAAAAGTGTTTTTTCCACACTAATACAAGTGCAAAAGTGGTGTCCTGCACCAACACAAGTGCGAAAAGTGGTTTTTCAACACTAACACAGGTGTGAAAAGTGGTTTTTCAACACTAACACAAGTGCGAAAAGTGGTTTTCCACACTAATACAAGTGCAAAAGTGGTTTCCTGCACCAACACAAGTGCGAAAAGTGGTATTTCAACACTAACACAAGTGCGAAAAGTGCTTTTTCAACACTATCACAAGTGCAAAAAGTGTTTTTTCCGCACTAATACAAGTGCAAAAGTGGTTTCCTGCACCAACACAAGTGCGAAAAGTGGTTTTTCAACACTAACACAAGTGCGAAAAGTGGTTTTTCAACACTAACACAAGTGCGAAAGTGGTTTTTCCACACTAATACAAGTGCAAAAGTGGTTTCCTGCACCAACACAAGTGCGAAAAGTGGTTTTTCAACACTAACACAAGTGCGAAAAGTGGTTTTTCAACACTAACACAAGTGCGAAAAGTCGTTTTTCAACACTATCACAAGTGCAAAAAGTGTTTTTTCCACACTAATACAAGTGCAAAAGTGGTTTCCTGCACCAACACAAGTGCGAAAAGTGGTATTTCAACACTAACACAAGTGCGAAAAGTGGTTTTTCAACACTATCACAAGTGCAAAAAGTGTTTTTTCCACACTAATACAAGTGCAAAAGTGGTTTCCTGCACCAACACAAGTGCGAAAAGTGGTTTTTCAACACTAACACAAGTGCGAAAAGTGGTTTTTTATCACTAACACAAGTGCGAAAAGTGGTTTTTCAACACTAACACAAGTGCGAAAAGTGGTTTTTCCACACTAATACAAGTGCAAAAGTGGTTTCCTGCACCAACACAAGTGCGAAAAGTGGGTTTTCAACTTTAACACAAGTGCGAAAAGTGGTTTTTCAACACTATCACAAGTGCGAAAAGTGTTTTTTCCACACTAATACAAGTGCAAAAGTGGTTTCCTGCACGAACACAAGTGCGAAAAGTGGTTTTTCAACACTAACACAGGTGCGAAAAGTGGTTTTTCAACACTAACACAAGTGCGAAAAGTGGTTTTTCCACACTAATACAAGTGCAAAAGTGGTTTCCTGCACCAACACAAGTGCGAAAAGTGGTTTTTCAACACTAACACAAGTGCGAAAAGTGGTTTTTTATCACTAACACAAGTGCGAAAAGTGGTTTTTCAACACTAACACAAGTGCGAAAAGTGGTTTTTCCACACTAATACAAGTGCAAAAGTGGTTTCCTGCACCAACACAAGTGCAAAAAGTGGTTTTTCAACACTAACACAAGTGCGAAAGTGGTTTTTCAACACTATCACAAGTGCGAAAAGTGTTTTTTCCACACTAATACAAGTGCAAAAGTGGTTTCCTGCACCAACACAAGTGCAAAAAGTGGTTTTTCAACACTAACACAGGTGCGAAAAGTGGTTTTTCAACACTAACACAAGTGCGAAAAGTGGTTTTCCACACTAATACAAGTGCAAAAGTGGTTTCCTGCACCAACACAAGTGCGAAAAGTGGTATTTCAACACTAACACAAGTGCGAAAAGTGCTTTTTCAACACTATCACAAGTGCAAAAAGTGTTTTTTCCGCACTAATACAAGTGCAAAAGTGGTTTCCTGCACCAACACAAGTGCGAAAAGTGGTTTTTCAACACTAACACAAGTGCGAAAAGTGGTTTTTCAACACTAACACAAGTGCGAAAGTGGTTTTTCCACACTAATACAAGTGCAAAAGTGGTTTCCTGCACCAACACAAGTGCGAAAAGTGGTTTTTCAACACTAACACAAGTGCGAAAAGTGGTTTTTCAACACTAACACAAGTGCGAAAAGTCGTTTTTCAACACTATCACAAGTGCAAAAAGTGTTTTTTCCACACTAATACAAGTGCAAAAGTGGTTTCCTGCACCAACACAAGTGCGAAAAGTGGTATTTCAACACTAACACAAGTGCGAAAAGTGGTTTTTCAACACTATCACAAGTGCAAAAAGTGTTTTTTCCACACTAATACAAGTGCAAAAGTGGTTTCCTGCACCAACACAAGTGCGAAAAGTGGTTTTTCAACACTAACACAAGTGCGAAAAGTGGTTTTTTATCACTAACACAAGTGCGAAAAGTGGTTTTTCAACACTAACACAAGTGCGAAAAGTGGTTTTTCCACACTAATACAAGTGCAAAAGTGGTTTCCTGCACCAACACAAGTGCGAAAAGTGGTTTTTCAACACTAACACAAGTGCGAAAAGTGGTTTTTCAACACTATCACAAGTGCGAAAAGTGTTTTTTCCACACTAATACAAGTGCAAAAGTGGTTTCCTGCACGAACACAAGTGCGAAAAGTGGTTTTTCAACACTAACACAAGTGCGAAAAGTGTTTTTTCAACACTAACACAAGTGCGAAAAGTGGTTTTTCAACACTATCACAAGTGCAAAAAGTGTTTTTTCCACTCTAATACAAGTGCAAAAGTGGGTTCCTGCACCAACACAAGTGCGAAAAGTGGTTTTTCAACACTAATACAAGTGCAAAAGTGGTTTCCTGCACCAACACAAGTGCGAAAAGTGGTTTTTCAACACTAACACAAGTGCGAAAAGTGGTTTTTCAACACTATCACAAGTGCAAAAAGTGTTTTTTCCACACTAATACAAGTGCAAAAGTGGTTTCCTACACCAACACAAGTGCGAAAAGTGGTTTTTCAACACTAACACAAGTGCGAAAAGTGGTTTTTCAACACTAACACAAGCGCGAAAAGTGGTTTTTCAACACTATCACAAGTGCGAAAAGTGTTTTTTCCACACTAATACAAGTGCAAAAGTGGTTTCCTGCACCAACACAAGTGCGAAAAGTGGTTTTTCAACACTAACACAAGTGCGAAAAGTGGTTTTTCAACACTAACACAAGTGCGAAAAGTGGGTTTTCAACACTATCACAAGTGCAAAAAGTGTTTTTTCCACACTAATACAAGTGCAAAAGTGGTGTCCTGCACCAACACAAGTGCGAAAAGTGGTTTTTCAACACTAACACAGGTGTGAAAAGTGGTTTTTCAACACTAACACAAGTGCGAAAAGTGGTTTTCCACACTAATACAAGTGCAAAAGTGGTTTCCTGCACCAACACAAGTGCGAAAAGTGGTATTTCAACACTAACACAAGTGCGAAAAGTGCTTTTTCAACACTATCACAAGTGCAAAAAGTGTTTTTTCCGCACTAATACAAGTGCAAAAGTGGTTTCCTGCACCAACACAAGTGCGAAAAGTGGTTTTTCAACACTAACACAAGTGCGAAAAGTGGTTTTTCAACACTAACACAAGTGCGAAAGTGGTTTTTCCACACTAATACAAGTGCAAAAGTGGTTTCCTGCACCAACACAAGTGCGAAAAGTGGTTTTTCAACACTAACACAAGTGCGAAAAGTGGTTTTTCAACACTAACACAAGTGCGAAAAGTCGTTTTTCAACACTATCACAAGTGCAAAAAGTGTTTTTTCCACACTAATACAAGTGCAAAAGTGGTTTCCTGCACCAACACAAGTGCGAAAAGTGGTATTTCAACACTAACACAAGTGCGAAAAGTGGTTTTTCAACACTATCACAAGTGCAAAAAGTGTTTTTTCCACACTAATACAAGTGCAAAAGTGGTTTCCTGCACCAACACAAGTGCGAAAAGTGGTTTTTCAACACTAACACAAGTGCGAAAAGTGGTTTTTTATCACTAACACAAGTGCGAAAAGTGGTTTTTCAACACTAACACAAGTGCGAAAAGTGGTTTTTCCACACTAATACAAGTGCAAAAGTGGTTTCCTGCACCAACACAAGTGCGAAAAGTGGGTTTTCAACTTTAACACAAGTGCGAAAAGTGGTTTTTCAACACTATCACAAGTGCGAAAAGTGTTTTTTCCACACTAATACAAGTGCAAAAGTGGTTTCCTGCACGAACACAAGTGCGAAAAGTGGTTTTTCAACACTAACACAGGTGCGAAAAGTGGTTTTTCAACACTAACACAAGTGCGAAAAGTGGTTTTTCCACACTAATACAAGTGCAAAAGTGGTTTCCTGCACCAACACAAGTGCGAAAAGTGGTTTTTCAACACTAACACAAGTGCGAAAAGTGGTTTTTTATCACTAACACAAGTGCGAAAAGTGGTTTTTCAACACTAACACAAGTGCGAAAAGTGGTTTTTCCACACTAATACAAGTGCAAAAGTGGTTTCCTGCACCAACACAAGTGCAAAAAGTGGTTTTTCAACACTAACACAAGTGCGAAAGTGGTTTTTCAACACTATCACAAGTGCGAAAAGTGTTTTTTCCACACTAATACAAGTGCAAAAGTGGTTTCCTGCACCAACACAAGTGCAAAAAGTGGTTTTTCAACACTAACACAGGTGCGAAAAGTGGTTTTTCAACACTAACACAAGTGCGAAAAGTGGTTTTTCCACACTAATACAAGTGCAAAAGTGGTTTCCTGCACCAACACAAGTGCGAAAAGTGGTTTTTCAACACTAACACAAGTGCGAAAAGTGGTTTTTTATCACTAACACAAGTGCGAAAAGTGGTTTTTCAACACTAACACAAGTGCGAAAAGTGGTTTTTCCACACTAATACAAGTGCAAAAGTGGTTTCCTGCACCAACACAAGTGCAAAAAGTGGTTTTTCAACACTAACACAAGTGCGAAAGTGGTTTTTCAACACTATCACAAGTGCGAAAAGTGTTTTTTCAACACTAATACAAGTGCAAAAGTGGTTTCCTGCACCAACACAAGTGCAAAAAGTGGTTTTTCAACACTAACACAAGTGCGAAAGTGGTTTTTCAACACTATCACAAGTGCGAAAAGTGTTTTTTCCACACTAATACAAGTGCAAAAGTGGTTTCCTGCACGAACACAAATGCGAAAAGTGGTTTTTCAACACTAACACAAGTGCAAAAGTGGGTTCCTGCACCAACACAAGTGCGAAAAGTGGTTTTTCAACACTAACACAGGTGCGAAAAGTGGTTTTTCAACACTAACACAAATGCGAAAAGTGGTTTTTCCACACTAATACAAGTGCAAAAGTGGTTTCCTGCACCAACACAAGTGCGAAAAGTGGTTTTTCAACACTAACACAAGTGCGAAAAGTGTTTTTTCAACACTAACACAAGTGCGAAAAGTGGTTTTTCAACACTAACACAAGTGCGAAAAGTGGTTTTTCAACACTAACACAAGTGCGAAAAGTGGTTTTTCCACACTAATACAAGTGCAAAAGTGGTTTCCTGCACAAACACAAGTGCGAAAAGTGGTTTTTCAACACTAACACAAGTGCGAAAAGTGGTTTTTCAACACTAACACAAGTGCGAAAAGTGGTTTTTCAACACTAACACAAGTGCGAAAGTGGTTTCCTGCACTAATACAAGTGCAAAAGTGGTTTCCTGCACCAACACAAGTGCGAAAAGTGGTTTTTCAACACTAACACAAGTGCGAAAAGTGGTTTTTCAACACTATCACAAGTGCAAAAAGTGTTTTTTCCACACTAATACAAGTGCAAAAGTGGTTTCCTGCACCAACACAAGTGCGCAAAGTGGTTTTTCAACACTAACACAAGTGCGAAAAGTGGTTTTTCAACACTATCACAAGTGCAAAAAGTGTTTTTTCCACACTAATACAAGTGCAAAAGTGGTTTCCTACACCAACACAAGTGCGAAAAGTGGTTTTTCAACACTAACACAAGTGCGAAAAGTGGTTTTTCAACACTATCACAAGTGCAAAAAGTGTTTTTTCCACACTAATACAAGTGCAAAAGTGGTTTCCTACACCAACACAAGTGCGAAAAGTGGTTTTTCAACACTAACACAAGTGCGAAAAGTGGTTTTTCAACACTAACACAAGCGCGAAAAGTGGTTTTTCAACACTATCACAAGTGCGAAAAGTGTTTTTTCCACACTAATACAAGTGCAAAAGTGGTTTCCTGCACCAACACAAGTGCGAAAAGTGGTTTTTCAACACTAACACAAGTGCGAAAAGTGGTTTTTCAACACTAACACAAGTGCGAAAAGTGGGTTTTCAACACTATCACAAGTGCAAAAAGTGTTTTTTCCACACTAATACAAGTGCAAAAGTGGTGTCCTGCACCAACACAAGTGCGAAAAGTGGTTTTTCAACACTAACACAGGTGTGAAAAGTGGTTTTTCAACACTAACACAAGTGCGAAAAGTGGTTTTCCACACTAATACAAGTGCAAAAGTGGTTTCCTGCACCAACACAAGTGCGAAAAGTGGTATTTCAACACTAACACAAGTGCGAAAAGTGCTTTTTCAACACTATCACAAGTGCAAAAAGTGTTTTTTCCGCACTAATACAAGTGCAAAAGTGGTTTCCTGCACCAACACAAGTGCGAAAAGTGGTTTTTCAACACTAACACAAGTGCGAAAAGTGGTTTTTCAACACTAACACAAGTGCGAAAGTGGTTTTTCCACACTAATACAAGTGCAAAAGTGGTTTCCTGCACCAACACAAGTGCGAAAAGTGGTTTTTCAACACTAACACAAGTGCGAAAAGTGGTTTTTCAACACTAACACAAGTGCGAAAAGTCGTTTTTCAACACTATCACAAGTGCAAAAAGTGTTTTTTCCACACTAATACAAGTGCAAAAGTGGTTTCCTGCACCAACACAAGTGCGAAAAGTGGTATTTCAACACTAACACAAGTGCGAAAAGTGGTTTTTCAACACTATCACAAGTGCAAAAAGTGTTTTTTCCACACTAATACAAGTGCAAAAGTGGTTTCCTGCACCAACACAAGTGCGAAAAGTGGTTTTTCAACACTAACACAAGTGCGAAAAGTGGATTTTTGTCACTAACACAAGTGCGAAAAGTGGTTTTTCAACACTAACACAAGTGCGAAAAGTGGTTTTTCCACACTAATACAAGTGCAAAAGTGGTTTCCTGCACCAACACAAGTGCGAAAAGTGGTTTTTCTACACTAACACAAGTGCGAAAAGTGGTTTTTCAACACTATCACAAGTGCGAAAAGTGTTTTTTCCACACTAATACAAGTGCAAAAGTGGTTTCCTGCACGAACACAAGTGCGAAAAGTGGTTTTTCAACACTAACACAAGTGCGAAAAGTGTTTTTTCAACACTAACACAAGTGCGAAAAGTCGTTTTTCAACACTATCACAAGTGCAAAAAGTGTTTTTTCCACTCTAATACAAGTGCAAAAGTGGGTTCCTGCACCAACACAAGTGCGAAAAGTGGTTTTTCAACACTAATACAAGTGCAAAAGTGGTTTCCTGCACCAACACAAGTGCGAAAAGTGGTTTTTCAACACTAACACAAGTGCGAAAAGTGGTTTTTCAACACTATCACAAGTGCAAAAAGTGTTTTTTCCACACTAATACAAGTGCAAAAGTGGTTTCCTACACCAACACAAGTGCGAAAAGTGGTTTTTCAACACTAACACAAGTGCGAAAAGTGGTTTTTCAACACTAACACAAGCGCGAAAAGTGGTTTTTCAACACTATCACAAGTGCGAAAAGTGTTTTTTCCACACTAATACAAGTGCAAAAGTGGTTTCCTGCACCAACACAAGTGCGAAAAGTGGTTTTTCAACACTAACACAAGTGCGAAAAGTGGTTTTTCAACACTAACACAAGTGCGAAAAGTGGGTTTTCAACACTATCACAAGTGCAAAAAGTGTTTTTTCCACACTAATACAAGTGCAAAAGTGGTGTCCTGCACCAACACAAGTGCGAAAAGTGGTTTTTCAACACTAACACAGGTGTGAAAAGTGGTTTTTCAACACTAACACAAGTGCGAAAAGTGGTTTTCCACACTAATACAAGTGCAAAAGTGGTTTCCTGCACCAACACAAGTGCGAAAAGTGGTATTTCAACACTAACACAAGTGCGAAAAGTGCTTTTTCAACACTATCACAAGTGCAAAAAGTGTTTTTTCCGCACTAATACAAGTGCAAAAGTGGTTTCCTGCACCAACACAAGTGCGAAAAGTGGTTTTTCAACACTAACACAAGTGCGAAAAGTGGTTTTTCAACACTAACACAAGTGCGAAAGTGGTTTTTCCACACTAATACAAGTGCAAAAGTGGTTTCCTGCACCAACACAAGTGCGAAAAGTGGTTTTTCAACACTAACACAAGTGCGAAAAGTGGTTTTTCAACACTAACACAAGTGCGAAAAGTCGTTTTTCAACACTATCACAAGTGCAAAAAGTGTTTTTTCCACACTAATACAAGTGCAAAAGTGGTTTCCTGCACCAACACAAGTGCGAAAAGTGGTATTTCAACACTAACACAAGTGCGAAAAGTGGTTTTTCAACACTATCACAAGTGCAAAAAGTGTTTTTTCCACACTAATACAAGTGCAAAAGTGGTTTCCTGCACCAACACAAGTGCGAAAAGTGGTTTTTCAACACTAACACAAGTGCGAAAAGTGGTTTTTTTATCACTAACACAAGTGCGAAAAGTGGTTTTTCAACACTAACACAAGTGCGAAAAGTGGTTTTTCCACACTAATACAAGTGCAAAAGTGGTTTCCTGCACCAACACAAGTGCGAAAAGTGGGTTTTCAACACTAACACAAGTGCGAAAAGTGGTTTTTCAACACTATCACAAGTGCGAAAAGTGTTTTTTCCACACTAATACAAGTGCAAAAGTGGTTTCCTGCACGAACACAAGTGCGAAAAGTGGTTTTTCAACACTAACACAAGTGCGAAAAGTGTTTTTTCAACACTAACACAAGTGCGAAAAGTGGTTTTTCAACACTATCACAAGTGCAAAAAGTGTTTTTTCCACTCTAATACAAGTGCAAAAGTGGGTTCCTGCACCAACACAAGTGCGAAAAGTGGTTTTTCAACACTAATACAAGTGCAAAAGTGGTTTCCTGCACCAACACAAGTGCGAAAAGTGGTTTTTCAACACTAACACAAGTGCGAAAAGTGGTTTTTCAACACTAACACAAGCGCGAAAAGTGGTTTTTCAACACTATCACAAGTGCGAAAAGTGTTTTTTCCACACTAATACAAGTGCAAAAGTGGTTTCCTGCACCAACACAAGTGCGAAAAGTGGTTTTTCAACACTAACACAAGTGCGAAAAGTGGTTTTTCAACACTAACACAAGTGCGAAAAGTGGGTTTTCAACACTATCACAAGTGCAAAAAGTGTTTTTTCCACACTAATACAAGTGCAAAAGTGGTGTCCTGCACCAACACAAGTGCGAAAAGTGGTTTTTCAACACTAACACAGGTGTGAAAAGTGGTTTTTCAACATGAACACAAGTGCGAAAAGTGGTTTTCCACACTAATACAAGTGCAAAAGTGGTTTCCTGCACCAACACAAGTGCGAAAGGTGGTATTTCAACACTAACACAAGTGCGAAAAGTGCTTTTTCAACACTATCACAAGTGCAAAAAGTGTTTTTTCCGCACTAATACAAGTGCAAAAGTGGTTTCCTGCACCAACACAAGTGCGAAAAGTGGTTTTTCAACACTAACACAAGTGCGAAAAGTGGTTTTTCAACACTAACACAAGTGCGAAAGTGGTTTTTCCACACTAATACAAGTGCAAAAGTGGTTTCCTGCACCAACACAAGTGCGAAAAGTGGTTTTTCAACACTAACACAAGTGCGAAAAGTGGTTTTTCAACACTAACACAAGTGCGAAAAGTCGTTTTTCAACACTATCACAAGTGCAAAAAGTGTTTTTTCCACACTAATACAAGTGCAAAAGTGGTTTCCTGCACCAACACAAGTGCGAAAAGTGGTATTTCAACACTAACACAAGTGCGAAACGTGTTTTTTCAACACTATCACAAGTGCAAAAAGTGTTTTTTCCACACTAATACAAGTGCAAAAGTGGTTTCCTGCACCAACACAAGTGCGAAAAGTGGTTTTTCAACACTAACACAAGTGCGAAAAGTGTTTTTTTATCACTAACACAAGTGCGAAAAGTGGTTTTTCAACACTAACACAAGTGCGAAAAGTGGTTTTTCCACACTAATACAAGTGCAAAAGTGGTTTCCTGCACCAACACAAGTGCGAAAAGTGGTTTTTCAACACTAACACAAGTGCGAAAAGTGGTTTTTCAACACTATCACAAGTGCGAAAAGTGTTTTTTCCACACTAATACAAGTGCAAAAGTGGTTTCCTGCACGAACACAAGTGCGAAAAGTGGTTTTTCAACACTAACACAAGTGCGAAAAGTGTTTTTTCAACACTAACACAAGTGCGAAAAGTGGTTTTTCAACACTATCACAAGTGCAAAAAGTGTTTTTTCCACTCTAATACAAGTGCAAAAGTGGGTTCCTGCACCAACACAAGTGCGAAAAGTAGTTTTTCAACACTAATACAAGTGCAAAAGTGGTTTCCTGCACCAACACAAGTGCGAAAATTGGTTTTTCAACACTAACACAAGTGCGAAAAGTGGTTTTTCAACACTAACACAAGCGCGAAAAGTGGTTTTTCAACACTATCACAAGTGCGAAAAGTGTTTTTTCCACACTAATACAAGTGCAAAAGTGGTTTCCTGCACCAACACAAGTGCGAAAAGTGGTTTTTCAACACTAACACAAGTGCGAAAAGTGGTTTTTCAACACTAACACAAGTGCGAAAAGTGGGTTTTCAACACTATCACAAGTGCAAAAAGTGTTTTTTCCACACTAATACAAGTGCAAAAGTGGTGTCCTGCACCAACACAAGTGCGAAAAGTGGTTTTTCAACACTAACACAGGTGTGAAAAGTGGTTTTTCAACATGAACACAAGTGCGAAAAGTGGTTTTCCACACTAATACAAGTGCAAAAGTGGTTTCCTGCACCAACACAAGTGCGAAAGGTGGTATTTCAACACTAACACAAGTGCGAAAAGTGCTTTTTCAACACTATCACAAGTGCAAAAAGTGTTTTTTCCGCACTAATACAAGTGCAAAAGTGGTTTCCTGCACCAACACAAGTGCGAAAAGTGGTTTTTCAACACTAACACAAGTGCGAAAAGTGGTTTTTCAACACTAACACAAGTGCGAAAGTGGTTTTTCCACACTAATACAAGTGCAAAAGTGGTTTCCTGCACCAACACAAGTGCGAAAAGTGGTTTTTCAACACTAACACAAGTGCGAAAAGTGGTTTTTCAACACTAACACAAGTGCGAAAAGTCGTTTTTCAACACTATCACAAGTGCAAAAAGTGTTTTTTCCACACTAATACAAGTGCAAAAGTGGTTTCATGCACCAACACAAGTGCGAAAAGTGGTATTTCAACACTAACACAAGTGCGAAACGTGGTTTTTCAACACTATCACAAGTGCAAAAAGTGTTTTTTCCACACTAATACAAGTGCAAAAGTGGTTTCCTGCACCAACACAAGTGCGAAAAGTGGTTTTTCAACACTAACACAAGTGCGAAAAGTGGTTTTTTATCACTAACACAAGTGCGAAAAGTGGTTTTTCAACACTAACACAAGTGCGAAAAGTGGTTTTTCCACACTAATACAAGTGCAAAAGTGGTTTCCTGCACCAACACAAGTGCGAAAAGTGGTTTTTCAACACTAACACAAGTGCGAAAAGTGGTTTTTCAACACTATCACAAGTGCGAAAAGTGTTTTTTCCACACTAATCCAAGTGCAAAAGTGGTTTCCTGCACGAACACAAGTGCGAAAAGTGGTTTTTCAACACTAACACAAGTGCGAAAAGTGTTTTTTCAACACTAACACAAGTGCGAAAAGTGGTTTTTCAACACTATCACAAGTGCAAAAAGTGTTTTTTCCACTCTAATACAAGTGCAAAAGTGGGTTCCTGCACCAACACAAGTGCAAAAAGTGGTTTTTCAACACTAACACAGGTGCGAAAAGTGGTTTTTCAACACTAACACAAGTGCGAAAAGTGGTTTTTCCACACTAATACAAGTGCAAAAGTGGTTTCCTGCACCAACACAAGTGCGAAAAGTGGTTTTTCAACACTAACACAAGTGCGAAAAGTCGTTTTTCAACACTATCACAAGTGCAAAAAGTGTTTTTTCCACACTAATACAAGTGCAAAAGTGGTTTCCTGCACCAACACAAGTGCAAAAAGTGGTATTTCAACACTAACACAAGTGCGAAAAGTGGTTTTTCAACACTATCACAAGTGCAAAAAGTGTTTTTTCCACACTAATACAAGTGCAAAAGTGGTTTCCTGCACCAACACAAGTGCGAAAAGTGGTTTTTCAACACTAACACAAGTGCGAAAAGTGGTTCTTCAACACTAACACAAGTGCGAAAAGTGTTTTTTCCACACTAATACAAGTGCAAAAGTGGTTTCCTGCACCAACACAAGTGCGAAAAGTGGTTTTTCAACACTAACACAAGTGCGAAAAGTGGTTTTTCAACACTAACACAAGTGCGAAAAGTGGTTTTTCAACACTAACACAAGTGCGAAAAGTGGTTTTTCCACACTAATACAAGTGCAAAAGTGGTTTCCTGCACAAACAGAAGTGCGAAAAGTGGTTTTTCAACACTAACACAAGTGCGAAAAGTGGTTTTTCAACACTAACACAAGTGCGAAAAGTGGTTTTTCAACACTAACACAAGTGCGAAAGTGGTTTCCTGCACTAATACAAGTGCAAAAGTGGTTTCCTGCACCAACACAAGTGCGAAAAGTGGTTTTTCAACACTAACACAAGTGCGAAAAGTGGTTTTTCAACACTATCACAAGTGCAAA
This sequence comes from Myxine glutinosa, assembly GCF_964187855.1. NCBI lineage: Eukaryota > Metazoa > Chordata > Myxini > Myxiniformes > Myxinidae > Myxine > Myxine glutinosa. Next base: position 58,256 of record NW_027617566.1, on the reverse strand, counting down.
AAGTGTTTTTTCCACACTAATACAAGTGCAAAAATGGTTTCCTGCACCAACACAAGTGCGCAAAGTGGTTTTTCAACACTAACACAAGTGCGAAAAGTGGTTTTTCAACACTATCACAAGTGCAAAAAGTGTTTTTTCCACACTAATACAAGTGCAAAAGTGGTTTCCTACACCAACACAAGTGCGAAAAGTGGTTTTTCAACACTAACACAAGTGCGAAAAGTGGTTTTTCAACACTATCACAAGTGCAAAAAGTGTTTTTTCCACACTAATACAAGTGCAAAAGTGGTTTCCTACACCAACACAAGTGCGAAAAGTGGTTTTTCAACACTAACACAAGTGCGAAAAGTGGTTTTTCAACACTAACACAAGCGCGAAAAGTGGTTTTTCAACACTATCACAAGTGCGAAAAGTGTTTTTTCCACACTAATACAATTGCAAAAGTGGTTTCCTGCACCAACACAAGTGCGAAAAGTGGTTTTTCAACACTAACACAAGTGCGAAAAGTGGTTTTTCAACACTAACACAAGTGCGAAAAGTGGGTTTTCAACACTATCGCAAGTGCAAAAAGTGTTTTTTCCACACTAATACAAGTGCAAAAGTGGTGTCCTGCACCAACACAAGTGCGAAAAGTGGTTTTTCAACACTAACACAGGTGTGAAAAGTGGTTTTTCAACACTAACACAAGTGCGAAAAGTGGTTTTCCACACTAATACAAGTGCAAAAGTGGTTTCCTGCACCAACACAAGTGCGAAAAGTGGTATTTCAACACTAACACAAGCGCGAAAAGTGCTTTTTCAACACTATCACAAGTGCAAAAAGTGTTTTTTCCGCACTAATACAAGTGCAAAAGTGGTTTCCTGCACCAACACAAGTGCGAAAAGTGGTTTTTCAACACTAACACAAGTGCGAAAAGTGGTTTTTCAACACTAACACAAGTGCGAAAGTGGTTTTTCCACACTAATACAAGTGCAAAAGTGGTTTCCTGCACCAACACAAGTGCGAAAAGTGGTTTTTCAACACTAACACAAGTGCGAAAAGTGGTTTTTCAACACTAACACAAGTGCGAAAAGTCGTTTTTCAACACTATCACAAGTGCAAAAAGTGTTTTTTCCACACTAATACAAGTGCAAAAGTGGTTTCCTGCACCAACACAAGTGCGAAAAGTGGTATTTCAACACTAACACAAGTGCGAAAAGTGGTTTTTCAACACTATCACAAGTGCAAAAAGTGTTTTTTCCACACTAATACAAGTGCAAAAGTGGTTTCCTGCACCAACACAAGTGCGAAAAGTGGTTTTTCAACACTAACACAAGTGCGAAAAGTGGTTTTTTTATCACTAACACAAGTGCGAAAAGTGGTTTTTCAACACTAACACAAGTGCGAAAAGTGGTTTTTCCACACTAATACAAGTGCAAAAGTGGTTTCCTGCACCAACACAAGTGCGAAAAGTGGGTTTTCAACACTAACACAAGTGCGAAAAGTGGTTTTTCAACACTATCACAAGTGCGAAAAGTGTTTTTTCCACACTAATACAAGTGCAAAAGTGGTTTCCTGCACGAACACAAGTGCGAAAAGTGGTTTTTCAACACTAACACAAGTGCGAAAAGTGTTTTTTCAACACTAACACAAGTGCGAAAAGTGGTTTTTCAACACTATCACAAGTGCAAAAAGTGTTTTTTCCACTCTAATACAAGTGCAAAAGTGGGTTCCTGCACCAACACAAGTGCGAAAAGTGGTTTTTCAACACTAATACAAGTGCAAAAGTGGTTTCCTGCACCAACACAAGTGCGAAAAGTGGTTTTTCAACACTAACACAAGTGCGAAAAGTGGTTTTTCAACACTAACACAAGCGCGAAAAGTGGTTTTTCAACACTATCACAAGTGCGAAAAGTGTTTTTTCCACACTAATACAAGTGCAAAAGTGGTTTCCTGCACCAACACAAGTGCGAAAAGTGGTTTTTCAACACTAACACAAGTGCGAAAAGTGGTTTTTCAACACTAACACAAGTGCGAAAAGTGGGTTTTCAACACTATCACAAGTGCAAAAAGTGTTTTTTCCACACTAATACAAGTGCAAAAGTGGTGTCCTGCACCAACACAAGTGCGAAAAGTGGTTTTTCAACACTAACACAGGTGCGAAAAGTGGTTCTTCAACACTAACACAAGTGCGAAAAGTGTTTTTTCCACACTAATACTAGTGCAAAAGTGGTTTCCTGCACCAACACAAGTGCGAAAAGTGGTTTTTCAACACTAACACAAGTGCGAAAAGTGGTTTTTCAACACTAACACAAGTGCGAAAAGTGGTTTTTCAACACTAACACAAGTGCGAAAAGTGGTTTTTCCACACTAATACAAGTGCAAAAGTGGTTTCCTGCACCAACACAAGTGCGAAAAGTGGTTTTTCAACACTAACACACGTGCGAAAAGTGGTTTTTCAACACTAACACAAGTGCGAAAAGTGGTTTTTCAACACTAATACAAGTGCAAAAGTGGTTTTTCAACACTATCACAAGTGCAAAAAGTGTTTTTTCCACACTAATACAAGTGCAAAAGTGGTTTCCTGCACCAACACAAGTGCGCAAAGTGGTTTTTCAACACTAACACAAGTGCGAAAAGTGGTTTTTCAACACTATCACAAGTGCAAAAAGTGTTTTTTCCACACTAATACAAGTGCAAAAGTGGTTTCCTACACCAACACAAGTGCGAAAAGTGGTTTTTCAACACTAACACAAGTGCGAAAAGTGGTTTTTCAACACTATCACAAGTGCAAAAAGTGTTTTTTCCACACTAATACAAGTGCAAAAGTGGTTTCCTACACCAACACAAGTGCGAAAAGTGGTTTTTCAACACTAACACAAGTGCGAAAAGTGGTTTTTCAACACTAACACAAGCGCGAAAAGTGGTTTTTCAACACTATCACAAGTGCGAAAAGTGTTTTTTCCACACTAATACAAGTGCAAAAGTGGTTTCCTGCACCAACACAAGTGCGAAAAGTGGTTTTTCAACACTAACACAAGTGCGAAAAGTGGTTTTTCAACACTAACACAAGTGCGAAAAGTGGGTTTTCAACACTATCACAAGTGCAAAAAGTGTTTTTTCCACACTAATACAAGTGCAAAAGTGGTGTCCTGCACCAACACAAGTGCGAAAAGTGGTTTTTCAACACTAACACAGGTGTGAAAAGTGGTTTTTCAACACTAACACAAGTGCGAAAAGTGGTTTTCCACACTAATACAAGTGCAAAAGTGGTTTCCTGCACCAACACAAGTGCGAAAAGTGGTATTTCAACACTAACACAAGTGCGAAAAGTGCTTTTTCAACACTATCACAAGTGCAAAAAGTGTTTTTTCCGCACTAATACAAGTGCAAAAGTGGTTTCCTGCACCAACACAAGTGCGAAAAGTGGTTTTTCAACACTAACACAAGTGCGAAAAGTGGTTTTTCAACACTAACACAAGTGCGAAAGTGGTTTTTCCACACTAATACAAGTGCAAAAGTGGTTTCCTGCACCAACACAAGTGCGAAAAGTGGTTTTTCAACACTAACACAAGTGCGAAAAGTGGTTTTTCAACACTAACACAAGTGCGAAAAGTCGTTTTTCAACACTATCACAAGTGCAAAAAGTGTTTTTCCACACTAATACAAGTGCAAAAGTGGTTTCCTGCACCAACACAAGTGCGAAAAGTGGTATTTCAACACTAACACAAGTGCGAAAAGTGGTTTTTCAACACTATCACAAGTGCAAAAAGTGTTTTTTCCACACTAATACAAGTGCAAAAGTGGTTTCCTGCACCAACACAAGTGCGAAAAGTGGTTTTTCAACACTAACACAAGTGCGAAAAGTGGTTTTTTATCACTAACACAAGTGCGAAAAGTGGTTTTTCAACACTAACACAAGTGCGAAAAGTGGTTTTTCCACACTAATACAAGTGCAAAAGTGGTTTCCTGCACCAACACAAGTGCAAAAAGTGGTTTTTCAACACTAACACAAGTGCGAAAAGTGGTTTTTCAACACTATCACAAGTGCGAAAAGTGTTTTTTCCACACTAATACAAGTGCAAAAGTGGTTTCCTGCACGAACACAAGTGCGAAAAGTGGTTTTTCAACACTAACACAAGTGCGAAAAGTGTTTTTTCAACACTAACACAAGTGCGAAAAGTGGTTTTTCAACACTATCACAAGTGCAAAAAGTGTTTTTTCCACTCTAATACAAGTGCAAAAGTGGGTTCCTGCACCAACACAAGTGCGAAAAGTGGTTTTTCAACACTAACACAGGTGTGAAAAGTGGTTTTTCAACACTAACACAAGTGCGAAAAGTGGTTTTTCCACACTAATACAAGTGCAAAAGTGGGTTCCTGCACCAACACAAGTGCGAAAAGTGGTTTTTCAACACTAACACAAGTGCGAAAAGTCGTTTTTCAACACTATCACAAGTGCAAAAAGTGTTTTTTCCACACTAATACAAGTGCAAAAGTGGTTTCCTGCACCAACACAAGTGCGAAAAGTGGTATTTCAACACTAACACAAGTGCGAAAAGTGGTTTTTCAACACTATCACAAGTGCAAAAAGTGTTTTTTCCACACTAATACAAGTGCAAAAGTGGTTTCCTGCACCAACACAAGTGCGAAAAGTGGTTTTTCAACACTAACACAAGTGCGAAAAGTGGTTTTTCAACACTAACACAAGTGCGAAAAGTGGTTTTTCAACACTAACACAAGTGCGAAAGTGGTTTCCTGCACTAATACAAGTGCAAAAGTGGTTTCCTGCACCAACACAAGTGCGAAAAGTGGTTTTTCAACACTAACACAAGTGCGAAAAGTGGTTTTTCAACACTATCACAAGTGCAAAAAGTGTTTTTTCCACACTAATACAAATGCAAAAGTGGTTTCCTGCACCAACACAAGTGCGCAAAGTGGTTTTTCAACACTAACACAAGTGCGAAAAGTGGTTTTTCAACACTAACACAAGTGCGAAAAGTGGTTTTTCAACACTAACACAAGTGCGAAAAGTGGTTTTTCCACACTAATACAAGTGCAAAAGTGGTTTCCTGCACCAACACAAGTGCGAAAAGTGGTTTTTCAACACTAACACAAGTGCGAAAAGTGGTTTTTCAACACTATCACAAGTGCAAAAAGTGTTTTTTCCACACTAATACAAGTGCAAAAGTGGTTTCCTACACCAACACAAGTGCGAAAAGTGGTTTTTCAACACTAACACAAGTGCGAAAAGTGGTTTTTCCACACTAATACAAGTGCAAAAGTGGTTTCCTGCACAAACACAAGTGCGAAAAGTGGTTTTTCAACACTAACACAAGTGCGAAAAGTGGTTTTTCAACACTAACACAAGTGCGAAAAGTGGTTTTTCAACACTAACACAAGTGCGAAAGTGGTTTCCTGCACTAATACAAGTGCAAAAGTGGTTTCCTGCACCAACACAAGTGCGAAAAGTGGTTTTTCAACACTAACACAAGTGCGAAAAGTGGTTTTTCAACACTATCACAAGTGCAAAAAGTGTTTTTTCCACACTAATACAAGTGCAAAAGTGGTTTCCTGCACCAACACAAGTGCGCAAAGTGGTTTTTCAACACTAACACAAGTGCGAAAAGTGCTTTTTCAACACTATCACAAGTGCAAAAAGTGTTTTTTCCACACTAATACAAGTGCAAAAGTGGTTTCCTACACCAACACAAGTGCGAAAAGTGGTTTTTCAACACTAACACAAGTGCGAAAAGTGGTTTTTCAACACTATCACAAGTGCAAAAAGTGTTTTTTCCACACTAATACAAGTGCAAAAGTGGTTTCCTACACCAACACAAGTGCGAAAAGTGGTTTTTCAACACTAACACAAGTGCGAAAAGTGGTTTTTCAACACTAACACAAGCGCGAAAAGTGGTTTTTCAACACTATCACAAGTGCGAAAAGTGTTTTTTCCACACTAATACAAGTGCAAAAGTGGTTTCCTGCACCAACACAAGTGCGAAAAGTGGTTTTTCAACACTAACACAAGTGCGAAAAGTGGTTTTTCAACACTAACACAAGTGCGAAAAGTGGGTTTTCAACACTATCACAAGTGCAAAAAGTGTTTTTTCCACACTAATACAAGTGCAAAAGTGGTGTCCTGCACCAACACAAGTGCGAAAAGTGGTTTTTCAACACTAACACAGGTGTGAAAAGTGGTTTTTCAACACTAACACAAGTGCGAAAAGTGGTTTTCCACACTAATACAAGTGCAAAAGTGGTTTCCTGCACCAACACAAGTGCGAAAAGTGGTATTTCAACACTAACACAAGTGCGAAAAGTGCTTTTTCAACACTATCACAAGTGCAAAAAGTGTTTTTTCCGCACTAATACAAGTGCAAAAGTGGTTTCCTGCACCAACACAAGTGCGAAAAGTGGTTTTCCACACTAATACAAGTGCAAAAGTGGTTTCCTGCACCAACACAAGTGCGAAAAGTGGTTTTTCAACACTAACACAAGTGCGAAAAGTGGTTTTTCAACACTAACACAAGTGCGAAAGTGGTTTTTCCACACTAATACAAGTGCAAAAGTGGTTTCCTGCACCAACACAAGTGCGAAAAGTGGTTTTTCAACACTAACACAAGTGCGAAAAGTGGTTTTTCAACACTAACACAAGTGCGAAAAGTCGTTTTTCAACACTATCACAAGTGCAAAAAGTGTTTTTTCCACACTAATACAAGTGCAAAAGTGGTTTCCTGCACCAACACAAGTGCGAAAAGTGGTATTTCAACACTAACACAAGTGCGAAAAGTGGTTTTTCAACACTATCACAAGTGCAAAAAGTGTTTTTTCCACACTAATACAAGTGCAAAAGTGGTTTCCTGCACCAACACAAGTGCGAAAAGTGGTTTTTCAACACTAACACAAGTGCGAAAAGTGGTTTTTTATCACTAACACAAGTGCGAAAAGTGGGTTTTCAACACTAACACAAGTGCGAAAAGTGGTTTTTCCACACTAATACAATTGCAAAAGTGGTTTCCTGCACCAACACAAGTGCGAAAAGTGGTTTTTCAACACTAACACAAGTGCGAAAAGTGGTTTTTCAACACTAACACAAGTGCGAAAAGTGGTTTTTCCACACTAATACAAGTGCAAAAGTGGTTTCCTGCACCAACACAAGTGCGAAAAGTGGTTTTTCAACACTAACACACGTGCGAAAAGTGGTTTTTCAACACTAACACAAGTGCGAAAAGTGGTTTTTCAACACTAATACAAGTGCAAAAGTGGTTTTTCAACACTATCACAAGTGCAAAAAGTGTTTTTTCCACACTAATACAAGTGCAAAAGTGGTTTCCTGCACCAACACAAGTGCGCAAAGTGGTTTTTCAACACTAACACAAGTGCGAAAAGTGGTTTTTCAACACTATCACAAGTGCAAAAAGTGTTTTTTCCACACTAATACAAGTGCAAAAGTGGTTTCCTACACCAACACAAGTGCGAAAAGTGGTTTTTCAACACTAACACAAGTGCGAAAAGTGGTTTTTCAACACTATCACAAGTGCAAAAAGTGTTTTTTCCACACTAATACAAGTGCAAAAGTGGTTTCCTACACCAACACAAGTGCGAAAAGTGGTTTTTCAACACTAACACAAGTGCGAAAAGTGGTTTTTCAACACTAACACAAGCGCGAAAAGTGGTTTTTCAACACTATCACAAGTGCGAAAAGTGTTTTTTCCACACTAATACAAGTGCAAAAGTGGTTTCCTGCACCAACACAAGTGCGAAAAGTGGTTTTTCAACACTAACACAAGTGCGAAAAGTGGTTTTTCAACACTAACACAAGTGCGAAAAGTGGGTTTTCAACACTATCACAAGTGCAAAAAGTGTTTTTTCCACACTAATACAAGTGCAAAAGTGGTGTCCTGCACCAACACAAGTGCGAAAAGTGGTTTTTCAACACTAACACAGGTGTGAAAAGTGGTTTTTCAACACTAACACAAGTGCGAAAAGTGGTTTTCCACACTAATACAAGTGCAAAAGTGGTTTCCTGCACCAACACAAGTGCGAAAAGTGGTATTTCAACACTAACACAAGTGCGAAAAGTGCTTTTTCAACACTATCACAAGTGCAAAAAGTGTTTTTTCCGCACTAATACAAGTGCAAAAGTGGTTTCCTGCACCAACACAAGTGCGAAAAGTGGTTTTTCAACACTAACACAAGTGCGAAAAGTGGTTTTTCAACACTAACACAAGTGCGAAAGTGGTTTTTCCACACTAATACAAGTGCAAAAGTGGTTTCCTGCACCAACACAAGTGCGAAAAGTGGTTTTTCAACACTAACACAAGTGCGAAAAGTGGTTTTTCAACACTAACACAAGTGCGAAAAGTCGTTTTTCAACACTATCACAAGTGCAAAAAGTGTTTTTCCACACTAATACAAGTGCAAAAGTGGTTTCCTGCACCAACACAAGTGCGAAAAGTGGTATTTCAACACTAACACAAGTGCGAAAAGTGGTTTTTCAACACTATCACAAGTGCAAAAAGTGTTTTTTCCACACTAATACAAGTGCAAAAGTGGTTTCCTGCACCAACACAAGTGCGAAAAGTGGTTTTTCAACACTAACACAAGTGCGAAAAGTGGTTTTTTATCACTAACACAAGTGCGAAAAGTGGTTTTTCAACACTAACACAAGTGCGAAAAGTGGTTTTTCCACACTAATACAAGTGCAAAAGTGGTTTCCTGCACCAACACAAGTGCAAAAAGTGGTTTTTCAACACTAACACAAGTGCGAAAAGTGGTTTTTCAACACTATCACAAGTGCGAAAAGTGTTTTTTCCACACTAATACAAGTGCAAAAGTGGTTTCCTGCACGAACACAAGTGCGAAAAGTGGTTTTTCAACACTAACACAAGTGCGAAAAGTGTTTTTTCAACACTAACACAAGTGCGAAAAGTGGTTTTTCAACACTATCACAAGTGCAAAAAGTGTTTTTTCCACTCTAATACAAGTGCAAAAGTGGGTTCCTGCACCAACACAAGTGCGAAAAGTGGTTTTTCAACACTAACACAGGTGCGAAAAGTGGTTTTTCAACACTAACACAAGTGCGAAAAGTGGTTTTTCCACACTAATACAAGTGCAAAAGTGGGTTCCTGCACCAACACAAGTGCGAAAAGTGGTTTTTCAACACTAACACAAGTGCGAAAAGTCGTTTTTCAACACTATCACAAGTGCAAAAAGTGTTTTTTCCACACTAATACAAGTGCAAAAGTGGTTTCCTGCACCAACACAAGTGCGAAAAGTGGTATTTCAACACTAACACAAGTGCGAAAAGTGGTTTTTCAACACTATCACAAGTGCAAAAAGTGTTTTTTCCACACTAATACAAGTGCAAAAGTGGTTTCCTGCACCAACACAAGTGCGAAAAGTGGTTTTTCAACACTAACACAAGTGCGAAAAGTGGTTTTTCAACACTAACACAAGTGCGAAAAGTGGTTTTTCAACACTAACACAAGTGCGAAAGTGGTTTCCTGCACTAATACAAGTGCAAAAGTGGTTTCCTGCACCAACACAAGTGCGAAAAGTGGTTTTTCAACACTAACACAAGTGCGAAAAGTGGTTTTTCAACACTATCACAAGTGCAAAAAGTGTTTTTTCCACACTAATACAAATGCAAAAGTGGTTTCCTGCACCAACACAAGTGCGCAAAGTGGTTTTTCAACACTAACACAAGTGCGAAAAGTGGTTTTTCAACACTAACACAAGTGCGAAAAGTGGTTTTTCAACACTAACACAAGTGCGAAAAGTGGTTTTTCCACACTAATACAAGTGCAAAAGTGGTTTCCTGCACCAACACAAGTGCGAAAAGTGGTTTTTCAACACTAACACAAGTGCGAAAAGTGGTTTTTCAACACTATCACAAGTGCAAAAAGTGTTTTTTCCACACTAATACAAGTGCAAAAGTGGTTTCCTACACCAACACAAGTGCGAAAAGTGGTTTTTCAACACTAACACAAGTGCGAAAAGTGGTTTTTCCACACTAATACAAGTGCAAAAGTGGTTTCCTGCACAAACACAAGTGCGAAAAGTGGTTTTTCAACACTAACACAAGTGCGAAAAGTGGTTTTTCAACACTAACACAAGTGCGAAAAGTGGTTTTTCAACACTAACACAAGTGCGAAAGTGGTTTCCTGCACTAATACAAGTGCAAAAGTGGTTTCCTGCACCAACACAAGTGCGAAAAGTGGTTTTTCAACACTAACACAAGTGCGAAAAGTGGTTTTTCAACACTATCACAAGTGCAAAAAGTGTTTTTTTCCACACTAATACAAGTGCAAAAGTGGTTTCCTGCACCAACACAAGTGCGCAAAGTGGTTTTTCAACACTAACACAAGTGCGAAAAGTGCTTTTTCAACACTATCACAAGTGCAAAAAGTGTTTTTTCCACACTAATACAAGTGCAAAAGTGGTTTCCTACACCAACACAAGTGCGAAAAGTGGTTTTTCAACACTAACACAAGTGCGAAAAGTGGTTTTTCAACACTATCACAAGTGCAAAAAGTGTTTTTTCCACACTAATACAAGTGCAAAAGTGGTTTCCTACACCAACACAAGTGCGAAAAGTGGTTTTTCAACACTAACACAAGTGCGAAAAGTGGTTTTTCAAAACTAACACAAGCGCGAAAAGTGGTTTTTCAACACTATCACAAGTGCGAAAAGTGTTTTTTCCACACTAATACAAGTGCAAAAGTGGTTTCCTGCACCAACACAAGTGCGAAAAGTGGTTTTTCAACACTAACACAAGTGCGAAAAGTGGTTTTTCAACACTAACACAAGTGCGAAAAGTGGGTTTTCAACACTATCACAAGTGCAAAAAGTGTTTTTTCCACACTAATACAAGTGCAAAAGTGGTGTCCTGCACCAACACAAGTGCGAAAAGTGGTTTTTCAACACTAACACAGGTGTGAAAAGTGGTTTTTCAACACTAACACAAGTGCGAAAAGTGGTTTTCCACACTAATACAAGTGCAAAAGTGGTTTCCTGCACCAACACAAGTGCGAAAAGTGGTATTTCAACACTAACACAAGTGCGAAAAGTGCTTTTTCAACACTATCACAAGTGCAAAAAGTGTTTTTTCCGCACTAATACAAGTGCAAAAGTGGTTTCCTGCACCAACACAAGTGCGAAAAGTGGTTTTCCACACTAATACAAGTGCAAAAGTGGTTTCCTGCACCAACACAAGTGCGAAAAGTGGTTTTTCAACACTAACACAAGTGCGAAAAGTGGTTTTTCAACACTAACACAAGTGCGAAAGTGGTTTTTCCACACTAATACAAGTGCAAAAGTGGTTTCCTGCACCAACACAAGTGCGAAAAGTGGTTTTTCAACACTAACACAAGTGCGAAAAGTGGTTTTTCAACACTAACACAAGTGCGAAAAGTCGTTTTTCAACACTATCACAAGTGCAAAAAGTGTTTTTTCCACACTAATACAAGTGCAAAAGTGGTTTCCTGCACCAACACAAGTGCGAAAAGTGGTATTTCAACACTAACACAAGTGCGAAAAGTGGTTTTTCAACACTAACACAAGTGCGAAAAGTGGGTTTTCAACACTAACACAAGTGCGAAAAGTGGTTTTTCCACACTAATACAATTGCAAAAGTGGTTTCCTGCACCAACACAAGTGCGAAAAGTGGTTTTTCAACACTAACACAAGTGCGAAAAGTGGTTTTTCAACACTATCACAAGTGCGAAAAGTGTTTTTTCCACACTAATACAAGTGCAAAAGTGGTTTCCTGCACGAACACAAGTGCGAAAAGTGGTTTTTCAACACTAACACAAGTGCGAAAAGTGTTTTTTCAACACTAACACAAGTGCGAAAAGTGGTTTTTCAACACTATCACAAGTGCAAAAAGTGTTTTTTCCACTCTAATACAAGTGCAAAAGTGGGTTCCTGCACCAACACAAGTGCGAAAAGTGGTTTTTCAACACTAACACAGGTGCGAAAAGTGGTTTTTCACCACTAACACAAGTGCGAAAAGTGGTTTTTCCACACTAATACAAGTGCAAAAGTGGTTTCCTGCACCAACACAAGTGCGAAAAGTGGTTTTTCAACACTAACACAAGTGCGAAAAGTCGTTTTTCAACACTATCACAAGTGCAAAAAGTGTTTTTTCCACACTAATACAAGTGCAAAAGTGGTTTCCTGCACCAACACAAGTGCGAAAAGTGGTATTTCAACACTAACACAAGTGCGAAAAGTGGTTTTTCAACACTATCACAAGTGCAAAAAGTGTTTTTTCCACACTAATACAAGTGCAAAAGTGGTTTCCTGCACCAACACAAGTGCGAAAAGTGGTTTTTCAACACTAACACAAGTGCGAAAAGTGGTTCTTCAACACTAACACAAGTGCGAAAAGTGTTTTTTCCACACTAATACTAGTGCAAAAGTGGTTTCCTGCACCAACACAAGTGCGAAAAGTGGTTTTTCAACACTAACACAAGTGCGAAAAGTGGTTTTTCAACACTAACACAAGTGCGAAAAGTGGTTTTTCAACACTAACACAAGTGCGAAAAGTGGTTTTTCCACACTAATACAAGTGCAAAAGTGGTTTCCTGCACCAACACAAGTGCGAAAAGTGGTTTTTCAACACTAACACAAGTGCGAAAAGTGGTTTCTCAACACTAACACAAGTGCGAAAAGTGGTTTTTCAACACTAACACAAGTGCGAAAGTGGTTTCCTGCACTAATACAAGTGCAAAAGTGGTTTCCTGCACCAACACAAGTGCGAAAAGTGGTTTTTCAACACTAACACAAGTGCGAAAAGTGGTTTTTCAACACTATCACAAGTGCAAAAAGTGTTTTTTCCACACTAATACAAGTGCAAAAGTGGTTTCCTGCACCAACACAAGTGCGCAAAGTGGTTTTTCAACACTAACACAAGTGCGAAAAGTGGTTTTTCAACACTAACACAAGTGCGAAAAGTGGTTTTTCAACACTAACACAAGTGCGAAAAGTGGTTTTTCCACACTAATACAAGTGCAAAAGTGGTTTCCTGCACCAACACAAGTGCGAAAAGTGGTTTTTCAACACTAACACAAGTGCGAAAAGTGGTTTTTCAACACTATCACAAGTGCAAAAAGTGTTTTTTCCACACTAATACAAGTGCAAAAGTGGTTTCCTACACCAACACAAGTGCGAAAAGTGGTTTTTCAACACTAACACAAGTGCGAAAAGTGGTTTTTCAACACTAACACAAGTGCGAAAAGTGGTTTTTCAACACTAACACAAGCGCGAAAAGTGGTTTTTCAACACTATCACAAGTGCGAAAAGTGTTTTTTCCACACTAATACAAGTGCAAAAGTGGTTTCCTGCACCAACACAAGTGCGAAAAGTGGTTTTTCAACACTAACACAAGTGCGAAAAGTGGGTTTTCAACACTATCACAAGTGCAAAAAGTGTTTTTTCCACACTAATACAAGTGCAAAAGTGGTGTCCTGCACCAACACAAGTGCGAAAAGTGGTTTTTCAACACTAACACAGGTGTGAAAAGTGGTTTTTCAACACTAACACAAGTGCGAAAAGTGGTTTTCCACACTAATACAAGTGCAAAAGTGGTTTCCTGCACCAACACAAGTGCGAAAAGTGGTATTTCAACACTAACACAAGTGCGAAAAGTGCTTTTTCAACACTATCACAAGTGCAAAAAGTGTTTTTTCCGCACTAATACAAGTGCAAAAGTGGTTTCCTGCACCAACACAAGTGCGAAAAGTGGTTTTTCAACACTAACACAAGTGCGAAAAGTGGTTTATCAACACTAACACAAGTGCGGAAGTGGTTTTTCCACACTAATACAAGTGCAAAAGTGGTTTCCTGCACCAACACAAGTGCGAAAAGTGGTTTTTCAACACTAACACAAGTGCGAAAAGTGGTTTTTCAACACTAACACAAGTGCGAAAAGTCGTTTTTCAACACTATCACAAGTGCAAAAAGTGTTTTTTCCACACTAAGACAAGTGCAAAAGTGGTTTCCTGCACCAACACAAGTGCGAAAAGTGGTATTTCAACACTAACACAAGTGCGAAACGTGGTTTTTCAACACTATCACAAGTGCAAAAAGTGTTTTTTGCACACTAATACAAGTGCAAAAGTGGTTTCCTGCACCAACACAAGTGCGAAAAGTGGTTTTTCAACACTAACACAAGTGCGAAAAGTGGTTTTTTATCACTAACACAAGTGCGAAAAGTGGTTTTTCAACACTAACACAAGTGCGAAAAGTGGTTTTTCCACACTAATACAAGTGCAAAAGTGGTTTCCTGCACCAACACAAGTGCGAAAAGTGGTTTTTCAACACTAACACAAGTGCGAAAAGTGGTTTTTCAACACTATCACAAGTGCGAAAAGTGTTTTTTCCACACTAATCCAAGTGCAAAAGTGGTTTCCTGCACGAACACAAGTGCGAAAAGTGGTTTTTCAACACTAACACAAGTGCGAAAAGTGTTTTTTCAACACTAACACAAGTGCGAAAAGTGGTTTTTCAACACTATCACAAGTGCAAAAAGTGTTTTTTCCACTCTAATACAAGTGCAAAAGTGGGTTCCTGCACCAACACAAGTGCGAAAAGTGGTTTTTCAACACTAACACAGGTGCGAAAAGTGGTTTTTCAACACTAACACAAGTGCGAAAAGTGGTTTTTCCACACTAATACAAGTGCAAAAGTGGTTTCCTGCACCAACACAAGTGCGAAAAGTGGTTTTTCAACACTAACACAAGTGCGAAAAGTCGTTTTTCAACACTATCACAAGTGCAAAAAGTGTTTTTTCCACACTAATACAAGTGCAAAAGTGGTTTCCTGCACCAACACAAGTGCGAAAAGTGGTATTTCAACACTAACACAAGTGCGAAAAGTGGTTTTTAAACACTATCACAAGTGCAAAAAGTGTTTTTTCCACACTAATACAAGTGCAAAAGTGGTTTCCTGCACCAACACAAGTGCGAAAAGTGGTTTTTCAACACTAACACAAGTGCGAAAAGTGGTTCTTCAACACTAACACAAGTGCGAAAAGTGTTTTTTCCACACTAATACAAGTGCAAAAGTGGTTTCCTGCACCAACACAAGTGCGAAAAGTGGTTTTTCAACACTAACACAAGTGCGAAAAGTGGTTTTTCAACACTAACACAAGTGCGAAAAGTGGTTTTTCAACACTAACACAAGTGCGAAAAGTGGTTTTTCCACACTAATACAAGTGCAAAAGTGGTTTCCTGCACAAACACAAGTGCGAAAAGTGGTTTTTCAACACTAACACAAGTGCGAAAAGTGGTTTTTCAACACTAACACAAGTGCGAAAAGTGGTTTTTCAACACTAACACAAGTGCGAAAGTGGTTTCCTGCACTAATACAAGTGCAAAAGTGGTTTCCTGCACCAACACAAGTGCGAAAAGTGGTTTTTCAACACTAACACAAGTGCGAAAAGTGGTTTTTCAACACTATCGCAAGTGCAAAAAGTGTTTTTTCCACACTAATACAAGTGCAAAAGTGGTTTCCTGCACCAACACAAGTGCGCAAAGTGGTTTTTCAACACTAACACAAGTGCGAAAAGTGGTTTTTCAACACTATCACAAGTGCAAAAAGTGTTTTTTCCACACTAATACAAGTGCAAAAGTGGTTTCCTACACCAACACAAGTGCGAAAAGTGGTTTTTCAACACTAACACAAGTGCGAAAAGTGGTTTTTCAACACTATCACAAGTGCAAAAAGTGTTTTTTCCACACTAATACAAGTGCAAAAGTGGTTTCCTACACCAACACAAGTGCGAAAAGTGGTTTTTCAACACTAACACAAGTGCGTAAAGTGGTTTTTCAACACTAACACAAGCGCGAAAAGTGGTTTTTCAACACTATCACAAGTGCGAAAAGTGTTTTTTCCACACTAATACAAGTGCAAAAGTGGTTTCCTGCACCAACACAAGTGCGAAAAGTGGTTTTTCAACACTAACACAAGTGCGAAAAGTGGTTTTTCAACACTAACACAAGTGCGAAAAGTGGGTTTTCAACACTATCACAAGTGCAAAAAGTGTTTTTTCCACACTAATACAAGTGCAAAAGTGGTGTCCTGCACCAACACAAGTGCGAAAAGTGGTTTTTCAACACTAACACAGGTGTGAAAAGTGGTTTTTCAACACTAACACAAGTGCGAAAAGTGGTTTTCCACACTAATACAAGTGCAAAAGTGGTTTCCTGCACCAACACAAGTGCGAAAAGTGGTATTTCAACACTAACACAAGTGCGAAAAGTGCTTTTTCAACACTATCACAAGTGCAAAAAGTGTTTTTTCCGCACTAATACAAGTGCAAAAGTGGTTTCCTGCACCAACACAAGTGCGAAAAGTGGTTTTTCAACACTAACACAAGTGCGAAAAGTGGTTTTTCAACACTAACACAATTGCGAAAGTGGTTTTTCCACACTAATACAAGTGCAAAAGTGGTTTCCTGCACCAACACAAGTGCGAAAAGTGGTTTTTCAACACTAACACAAGTGCGAAAAGTGGTTTTTCAACACTAACACAATTGCGAAAGTGGTTTTTCCACACTAATACAAGTGCAAAAGTGGTTTCCTGCACCAACACAAGTGCGAAAAGTGGTTTTTCAACACTAACACAAGTGCGAAAAGTGGTTTATCAACACTAACACAAGTGCGAAAAGTCGTTTTTCAACACTATCACAAGTGCAAAAAGTGTTTTTTCCACACTAATACAAGTGCAAAAGTGGTTTCCTGCACCAACACAAGTGCGAAAAGTGGTATTTCAACACTAACACAAGTGCGAAAAGTGGTTTTTCAACACTATCACAAGTGCAAAAAGTGTTTTTTCCACACTAATACAAGTGCAAAAGTGGTTTCCTGCACCAACACAAGTGCGAAAAGTGGTTTTTCAACACTAACACAAGTGCGAAAAGTGGTTTTTTATCACTAACACAAGTGCGAAAAGTGGTTTTTCAACACTAACACAAGTGCGAAAAGTGGTTTTTCCACACTAATACAAGTGCAAAAGTGGTTTCCTGCACCAACACAAGTGCGAAAAGTGGTTTTTCAACACTAACACAAGTGCGAAAAGTGGTTTTTCAACACTATCACAAGTGCGAAAAGTGTTTTTTCCACACTAATACAAGTGCAAAAGTGGTTTCCTGCACGAACACAAGTGCGAAAAGTGGTTTTTCAACACTAACACAAGTGCGAAAAGTGTTTTTTCAACACTAACACAAGTGCGAAAAGTGGTTTTTCAACACTATCACAAGTGCAAAAAGAGTTTTTTCCACTCTAATACAAGTGCAAAAGTGGGTTCCTGCACCAACACAAGTGCGAAAAGTGGTTTTTCAACACTAACACAGGTGCGAAATGTGGTTTTTCAACACTAACACAAGTGCGAAAAGTGGTTTTTCCACACTAATACAAGTGCAAAAGTGGTTTCCTGCACCAACACAAGTGCGAAAAGTGGTTTTTCAACACTAACACAAGTGCGAAAAGTCGTTTTTCAACACTATCACAAGTGCAAAAAGTGTTTTTTCCACACTAATACAAGTGCAAAAGTGGTTTCCTGCACCAACACAAGTGCGAAAAGTGGTATTTCAACACTAACACAAGTGCGAAAAGTGGTTTTTCAACACTATCACAAGTGCAAAAAGTGTTTTTTCCACACTAATACAAGTGCAAAAGTGGTTTCCTGCACCAACACAAGTGCGAAAAGTGGTTTTTCAACACTAACACAAGTGCGAAAAGTGGTTCTTCAACACTAACACAAGTGCGAAAAGTGTTTTTTCCACACTAATACAAGTGCAAAAGTGGTTTCCTGCACCAACACAAGTGCGAAAAGTGGTTTTTCAACACTAACACAAGTGCGAAAAGTGGTTTTTCAACACTAACACAAGTGCGAAAAGTGGTTTTTCAACACTAACACAAGTGCGAAAAGTGGTTTTTCCACACTAATACAAGTGCAAAAGTGGTTTCCTGCACCAACACAAGTGCGAAAAGTGGTTTTTCAACACTAACACAAGTGCGAAAAGTGGTTTTTCAACACTATCACAAGTGCGAAAAGTGTTTTTTCCACACTAATACAAGTGCAAAAGTGGTTTCCTGCACTAACACAAGTGCGAAAAGTGGTTTTTCAACACTAACACAAGTGCGAAAAGTGGTTTTTCAACACTAACACAAGTGCGAAAAGTGGTTTTTCAACACTATCACAAGTGCAAAAAGTGTTTTTTCCACACTAATACAAGTGCAAAAGTGGTTTCCTGCACCAACACAAGTGCGAAAAGTGGTTTTTCAACACTAACACAAGTGCGAAAAGTGGTTTTTCAACACTAACACAAGTGCGAAAAGTGGTTTTTCAACACTATCACAAGTGCAAAAAGTGTTTTTTCCACACTAATACAAGTGCAAAAGTGGTTTCCTGCACCAACACAAGTGCGAAAAGTGGTTCTTCAACACTAACACAAGTGCGAAAAGTGGTTTTTCAACACTAACACAAGTGCGAAAAGTGTTTTTTCCACACTAATACAAGTGCAAAAGTGGTTTCCTGCACCAACACAAGTGCGCAAAGTGGTTTTTCAACACTAACACAAGTGCGAAAAGTGGTTTTTCAACACTAACACAAGTGCGAAAAGTGGTTTTTCAACACTAACACAAGTGCGAAAAGTGGTTTTTCCACACTAATACAAGTGCAAAAGTGGTTTCCTGCACCAACACAAGTGCGAAAAGTGGTTTTTCAACACTAATACAAGTGCAAAAGTGGTTTCCTGCACCAACACAAGTGCGAAAAGTGGTTTTTCAACACTAACACAAGTGCGAAAAGTGGTTTTTCAACACTATCACAAGTGCGAAAAGTATTTTCCACACTAATACAAGTGCAAAAGTGGTTTCCTGCACGAACACAAGTGCGAAAAGTGGTTTTTCAACACTAACACATGTGCGAAAAGTGTTTTTTCAACACTAACACAAGTGCGAAAAGTGGTTTTTCAACACTATCACAAGTGCAAAAAGTGTTTTTTCCACTCTAATACAAGTGCAAAAGTGGGTTCCTGCACCAACACAAGTGCAAAAAGTGGTTTTTCAACACTAACACAGGTGCGAAAAGTGGTTTTTCAACACTAACACAAGTGCGAAAAGTGGTTTTTCCACACTAATACAAGTGCAAAAGTGGTTTCCTGCACCAACACAAGTGCGAAAAGTCGTTTTTCAACACTATCACAAGTGCAAAAAGTGTTTTTTCCACACTAATACAAGTGCAAAAGTGGTTTCCTGCACCAACACAAGTGCGAAAAGTGGTATTTCAACACTAACACAAGTGCGAAAAGTGGTTTTTCAACACTATCACAAGTGCAAAAAGTGTTTTTTCCACACTAATACAAGTGCAAAAGTGGTTTCCTGCACCAACACAAGTGCGAAAAGTGGTTTTTCAACACTAACACAAGTGCGAAAAGTGGTTCTTCAACACTAACACAAGTGCGAAAAGTGTTTTTCCACACTAATACAAGTGCAAAAGTGGTTTCCTGCACCAACACAAGTGCGAAAAGTGGTTTTTCAACACTAACACAAGTGCGAAAAGTGGTTTTTCAACACTAACACAAGTGCGAAAAGTGGTTTTTCAACACTAACACAAGTGCGAAAAGTGGTTTTTCCACACTAATACAAGTGCAAAAGTGGTTTCCTGCACCAACACAAGTGCGAAAAGTGGTTTTTCAACACTAACACAAGTGCGAAAAGTGGTTTTTCAACACTATCACAAGTGCGAAAAGTGTTTTTTCCACACTAATACAAGTGCAAAAGTGGTTTCCTGCACCAACACAAGTGCAAAAAGTGGTTTTTCAACACTAACACAAGTGCGAAAAGTGGTTTTTCAACACTAACACAAGTGCGAAAAGTGGTTTTTCAACACTATCACAAGTGCAAAAAGTGTTTTTTCCACACTAATACAAGTGCAAAAGTGGTTTCCTACACCAACACAAGTGCGAAAAGTGGTTTTTCAACACTAACACAAGCGCGAAAAGTGGTTTTTCAACACTATCACAAGTGCGAAAAGTGTTTTTTCCACACTAATACAAGTGCAAAAGTGGTTTCCTGCGCGAACACAAGTGCGAAAAGTGGTTTTTCAACACTAACACAAGTGCGAAAAGTGGTTTTTCAACACTAACGCAAGTGCGAAAAGTGGGTTTTCAACATTATCACAAGTGCAAAAAGTGTTTTTCCACACTAATACAAGTGCAAAAGTGGTGTCCTGCACCAACACAAGTGCGAAAAGTGGTTTTTCAACACTAACACAGGTGTGAAAAGTGGTTTTTCAACACTAACACAAGTGCGAAAGTGGTTTTGCCACACTAATACAAGTGCAAAAGTGGTTTCCTGCACCAACACAAGTGCGAAAAGTGGTTTTTCAACACTAACACAAGTGCGAAAAGTGGTTTTTCAACACTAACGCAAGTGCGAAAAGTGGGTTTTCAACACTATCACAAGTGCAAAAAGTGTTTTTTCCACACTAATACAAGTGCAAAAGTGGTGTCCTGCACCAACACAAGTGCGAAAAGTGGTTTTTCAACATTAACACAGGTGTGAAAAGTGGTTTTTCAACACTAACACAAGTGCGAAAAGTGGTTTTTCCACACTAATACAAGTGCAAAAGTGGTTTCCTGCACCAACACAAGTGCGAAAAGTGGTATTTCAACACTAACACAAGTGCGAAAAGTGGTTTTTCAACACTAACACAAGTGCGAAAAGTCGTTTTTCAACACTATCACAAGTGCAAAAAGTGTTTTTTCCACACTAATACAAGTGCAAAAGTGGTTTCCTGCACCAACACAAGTGCGAAAAGTGGTATTTCAACACTAACACAAGTGCGAAAAGTGGTTTTTCAACACTATCACAAGTGCAAAAAGTGTTTTTTCCACACTAATACAAGTGCAAAAGTGGTTTCCTGCACCAACACAAGTGCGAAAAGTGGTTTTTCAACACTAACACAAGTGCGAAAAGTGGTTTTTTATCACTAACACAAGTGCGAAAAGTGGTTTTTCAACACTAACACAAGTGCGAAAAGTGGTTTTTCCACACTAATACAAGTGCAAAAGTGGTTTCCTGCACCAACACAAGTGCAAAAAGTGGTTTTTCAACACTAACACAAGTGCGAAAAGTGGTTTTTCAACACTATCACAAGTGCGAAAAGTGTTTTTTCCACACTAATACAAGTGCAAAAGTGGTTTCCTGCACGAACACAAGTGCGAAAAGTGGTTTTTCAACACTAACACAAGTGCGAAAAGTGTTTTTTCAACACTAACACAAGTGCGAAAAGTGGTTTTTCAACACTATCACAAGTGCAAAAAGTGTTTTTTCCACTCTAATACAAGTGCAAAAGTGGGTTCCTGCACCAACACAAGTGCGAAAAGTGGTTTTTCAACACTAACACAGGTGCGAAAAGTGGTTTTTCAACACTAACACAAGTGCGAAAAGTGGTTTTTCCACACTAATACAAGTGCAAAAGTGGTTTCCTGCACCAACACAAGTGCGAAAAGTGGTTTTTCAACACTAACACAAGTGCGAAAAGTCGTTTTTCAACACTATCACAAGTGCAAAAAGTGTTTTTTCCACACTAATACAAGTGCAAAAGTGGTTTCCTGCACCAACACAAGTGCGAAAAGTGGTATTTCAACACTAACACAAGTGCGAAAAGTGGTTTTTCAACACTATCACAAGTGCAAAAAGTGTTTTTTCCACACTAATACAAGTGCAAAAGTGGTTTCCTGCACCAACACAAGTGCGAAAAGTGGTTTTTCAACACTAACACAAGTGCGAAAAGTGGTTTTTCAACACTAACACAAGTGCGAAAAGTGGTTTTTCAACACTAACACAAGTGCGAAAGTGGTTTCCTGCACTAATACAAGTGCAAAAGTGGTTTCCTGCACCAACACAAGTGCGAAAAGTGGTTTTTCAACACTAACACAAGTGCGAAAAGTGGTTTTTCAACACTATCACAAGTGCAAAAAGTGTTTTTTCCACACTAATACAAGTGCAAAAGTGGTTTCCTGCACCAACACAAGTGCGCAAAGTGGTTTTTCAACACTAACACAAGTGCGAAAAGTGGTTTTTCAACACTAACACAAGTGCGAAAAGTGGTTTTTCAACACTAACACAAGTGCGAAAAGTGGTTTTTCCACACTAATACAAGTGCAAAAGTGGTTTCCTGCACCAACACAAGTGCGAAAAGTGGTTTTTCAACACTAACACAAGTGCGAAAAGTGGTTTTTCAACACTATCACAAGTGCAAAAAGTGTTTTTTCCACACTAATACAAGTGCAAAAGTGGTTTCCTACACCAACACAAGTGCGAAAAGTGGTTTTTCTACACTAACACAAGTGCGAAAAGTGGTTTTTCCACACTAATACAAGTGCAAAAGTGGTTTCCTGCACAAACACAAGTGCGAAAAGTGGTTTTTCAACACTAACACAAGTGCGAAAAGTGGTTTTTCAACACTAACACAAGTGCGAAAAGTGGTTTTTCAACACTAACACAAGTGCGAAAGTGGTTTCCTGCACTAATACAAGTGCAAAAGTGGTTTCCTGCACCAACACAAGTGCGAAAAGTGGTTTTTCAACACTAACACAAGTGCGAAAAGTGGTTTTTCAACACTATCACAAGTGCAAAAAGTGTTTTTTCCACACTAATACAAGTGCAAAAGTGGTTTCCTGCACCAACACAAGTGCGCAAAGTGGTTTTTCAACACTAACACAAGTGCGAAAAGTGCTTTTTCAACACTATCACAAGTGCAAAAAGTGTTTTTTCCACACTAATACAAGTGCAAAAGTGGTTTCCTACACCAACACAAGTGCGAAAAGTGGTTTTTCAACACTAACACAAGTGCGAAAAGTGGTTTTTCAACACTATCACAAGTGCAAAAAGTGTTTTTTCCACACTAATACAAGTGCAAAAGTGGTTTCCTACACCAACACAAGTGCGAAAAGTGGTTTTTCAACACTAACACAAGTGCGAAAAGTGGTTTTTCAACACTAACACAAGCGCGAAAAGTGGTTTTTCAACACTATCACAAGTGCGAAAAGTATTTTTTCCACACTAATACAAGTGCAAAAGTGGTTTCCTGCACCAACACAAGTGCGAAAAGTGGTTTTTCAACACTAACACAAGTGCGAAAAGTGGTTTTTCAACACTAACACAAGTGCGAAAAGTGGGTTTTCAACACTATCACAAGTGCAAAAAGTGTTTTTTCCACACTAATACAAGTGCAAAAGTGGTGTCCTGCACCAACACAAGTGCGAAAAGTGGTTTTTCAACACTAACACAGGTGTGAAAAGTGGTTTTTCAACACTAACACAAGTGCGAAAAGTGGTTTTCCACACTAATACAAGTGCAAAAGTGGTTTCCTGCACCAACACAAGTGCGAAAAGTGGTATTTCAACACTAACACAAGTGCGAAAAGTGCTTTTTCAACACTATCACAAGTGCAAAAAGTGTTTTTTCCGCACTAATACAAGTGCAAAAGTGGTTTCCTGCACCAACACAAGTGCGAAAAGTGGTTTTTCAACACTAACACAAGTGCGAAAAGTGGTTTTTCAACACTAACACAAGTGCGAAAGTGGTTTTTCCACACTAATACAAGTGCAAAAGTGGTTTCCTGCACCAACACAAGTGCGAAAAGTGGTTTTTCAACACTAACACAAGTGCGAAAAGTGGTTTTTCAACACTAACACAAGTGCGAAAAGTCGTTTTTCAACACTATCACAAGTGCAAAAAGTGTTTTTTTCCACACTAATACAAGTGCAAAAGTGGTTTCCTGCACCAACACAAGTGCGAAAAGTGGTATTTCAACACTAACACAAGTGCGAAAAGTGGTTTTTCAACACTATCACAAGTGCAAAAAGTGTTTTTTCCACACTAATACAAGTGCAAAAGTGGTTTCCTGCACCAACACAAGTGCGAAAAGTGGTTTTTCAACACTAACACAAGTGCGAAAAGTGGTTTTTTATCACTAACACAAGTGCGAAAAGTGGTTTTTCAACACTAACACAAGTGCGAAAAGTGGTTTTTCCACACTAATACAATTGCAAAAGTGGTTTCCTGCACCAACACAAGTGCGAAAAGTGGTTTTTCAACACTAACACAAGTGCGAAAAGTGGTTTTTTCAACACTATCACAAGTGCGAAAAGTGTTTTTTCCACACTAATACAAGTGCAAAAGTGGTTTCCTGCACGAACACAAGTGCGAAAAGTGGTTTTTCAACACTAACACAAGTGCGAAAAGTGTTTTTTCAACACTAACACAAGTGCGAAAAGTGGTTTTTCAACACTATCACAAGTGCAAAAAGTGTTTTTTCCACTCTAATACAAGTGCAAAAGTGGGTTCCTGCACCAACACAAGTGCGAAAAGTGGTTTTTCAACACTAACACAGGTGCGAAAAGTGGTTTTTCAACACTAACACAAGTGCGAAAAGTGGTTTTTCCACACTAATACAAGTGCAAAAGTGGTTTCCTGCACCAACACAAGTGCGAAAAGTGGTTTTTCAACACTAACACAAGTGCGAAAAGTCGTTTTTCAACACTATCACAAGTGCAAAAAGTGTTTTTTCCACACTAATACAAGTGCAAAAGTGGTTTCCTGCACCAACACAAGTGCGAAAAGTGGTATTTCAACACTAACACAAGTGCGAAAAGTGGTTTTTCAACACTATCACAAGTGCAAAAAGTGTTTTTTCCACACTAATACAAGTGCAAAAGTGGTTTCCTGCACCAACACAAGTGCGAAAAGTGGTTTTTCAACACTAACACAAGTGCGAAAAGTGGTTCTTCAACACTAACACAAGTGCGAAAAGTGTTTTTTCCACACTAATACTAGTGCAAAAGTGGTTTCCTGCACCAACACAAGTGCGAAAAGTGGTTTTTCAACACTAACACAAGTGCGAAAAGTGGTTTTTCAACACTAACGCAAGTGCGAAAAGTGGGTTTTCAACACTATCACAAGTGCAAAAAGTGTTTTTTCCACACTAATACAAGTGCAAAAGTGGTGTCCTGCACCAACACAAGTGCGAAAAGATGTTTTTCAACATTAACACAGGTGTGAAAAGTGGTTTTTCAACACTAACACAAGTGCGAAAAGTGGTTTTTCCACACTAATACAAGTGCAAAAGTGGTTTCCTGCACCAACACAAGTGCGAAAAGTGGTATTTCAACACTAACACAAGTGCGAAAAGTGGTTTTTCAACACTAACACAAGTGCGAAAAGTCGTTTTACAACACTATCACAAGTGCAAAAAGTGTTTTTTCCACACTAATACAAGTGCAAAAGTGGTTTCCTGCACCAACACAAGTGCGAAAAGTGGTATTTCAACACTAACACAAGTGCGAAAAGTGGTTTTTCAACACTATCACAAGTGCAAAAAGTGTTTTTTCCACACTAATACAAGTGCAAAAGTGGTTTCCTGCACCAACACAAGTGCGAAAAGTGGTTTTTCAACACTAACACAAGTGCGAAAAGTGGTTTTTTTTATCACTAACACAAGTGCGAAAAGTGGTTTTTCAACACTAACACAAGTGCGAAAAGTGGTTTTTCCACACTAATACAAGTGCAAAAGTGGGTTCCTGCACCAACACAAGTGCAAAAAGTGGTTTTTCAACACTAACACAAGTGCGAAAAGTGGTTTTTCAACACTATCACAAGTGCGAAAAGTGTTTTTTCCACACTAATACAAGTGCAAAAGTGGTTTCCTGCACGAACACAAGTGCGAAAAGTGGTTTTTCAACACTAACACAAGTGCGAAAAGTGTTTTTTCAACACTAACACAAGTGCGAAAAGTGGTTTTTCAACACTATCACAAGTGCAAAAAGTGTTTTTTCCACTCTAATACAAGTGCAAAAGTGGGTTCCTGCACCAACACAAGTGCGAAAAGTGGTTTTTCAACACTAACACAGGTGCGAAAAGTGGTTTTTCAACACTAACACAAGTGCGAAAAGTGGTTTTTCCACACTAATACAAGTGCAAAAGTGGTTTCCTGCACCAACACAAGTGCGAAAAGTGGTTTTTCAACACTAACACAAGTGCGAAAAGTCGTTTTTCAACACTATCACAAGTGCAAAAAGTGTTTTTTCCACACTAATACAAGTGCAAAAGTGGTTTCCTGCACCAACACAAGTGCGAAAAGTGGTATTTCAACACTAACACAAGTGCGAAAAGTGGTTTTTCAACACTATCACAAGTGCAAAAAGTGTTTTTTCCACACTAATACAAGTGCAAAAGTGGTTTCCTGCACCAACACAAGTGCGAAAAGTGGTTTTCAACACTAACACAAGTGCGAAAAGTGGTTTTTCAACACTAACACAAGTGCGAAAAGTGGTTTTTCAACACTAACACAAGTGCGAAAGTGGTTTCCTGCACTAATACAAGTGCAAAAGTGGTTTCCTGCACCAACACAAGTGCGAAAAGTGGTTTTTCAACACTAACACAAGTGCGAAAAGTGGTTTTTCAACACTATCACAAGTGCAAAAAGTGTTTTTTCCACACTAATACAAGTGCAAAAGTGGTTTCCTGCACCAACACAAGTGCGCAAAGTGGTTTTTCAACACTAACACAAGTGCGAAAAGTGGTTTTTCAACACTAACACAAGTGCGAAAAGTGGTTTTTCAACACTAACACAAGTGCGAAAAGTGGTTTTTCCACACTAATACAAGTGCAAAAGTGGTTTCCTGCACCAACACAAGTGCGAAAAGTGGTTTTTCAACACTAACACAAGTGCGAAAAGTGGTTTTTCAACACTATCACAAGTGCAAAAAGTGTTTTTTCCACACTAATACAAGTGCAAAAGTGGTTTCCTACACCAACACAAGTGCGAAAAGTGGTTTTTCAACACTAACACAAGTGCGAAAAGTGGTTTTTCCACACTAATACAAGTGCAAAAGTGGTTTCCTGCACAAACACAAGTGCGAAAAGTGGTTTTTCAACACTAACACAAGTGCGAAAAGTGGTTTTTCAACACTAACACAAGTGCGAAAAGTGGTTTTTCAACACTAACACAAGTGCGAAAGTGGTTTCCTGCACTAATACAAGTGCAAAAGTGGTTTCCTGCACCAACACAAGTGCGAAAAGTGGTTTTTCAACACTAACACAAGTGCGAAAAGTGGTTTTTCAACACTATCACAAGTGCAAAAAGTGTTTTTTCCACACTAATACAAGTGCAAAAGTGGTTTCCTGCACCAACACAAGTGCGCAAAGTGGTTTTTCAACACTAACACAAGTGCGAAAAGTGCTTTTTCAACACTATCACAAGTGCAAAAAGTGTTTTTTCCACACTAATACAAGTGCAAAAGTGGTTTCCTACACCAACACAAGTGCGAAAAGTGGTTTTTCAACACTAACACAAGTGCGAAAAGTGGTTTTTCAACACTATCACAAGTGCAAAAAGTGTTTTTTCCACACTAATACAAGTGCAAAAGTGGTTTCCTACACCAACACAAGTGCGAAAAGTGGTTTTTCAACACTAACACAAGTGCGAAAAGTGGTTTTTCAACACTAACACAAGCGCGAAAAGTGGTTTTTCAACACTATCACAAGTGCGAAAAGTGTTTTTTCCACACTAATACAAGTGCAAAAGTGGTTTCCTGCACCAACACAAGTGCGAAAAGTGGTTTTTCAACACTAACACAAGTGCGAAAAGTGGTTTTTCAACACTAACACAAGTGCGAAAAGTGGGTTTTCAACACTATCACAAGTGCAAAAAGTGTTTTTTCCACACTAATACAAGTGCAAAAGTGGTGTCCTGCACCAACACAAGTGCGAAAAGTGGTTTTTCAACACTAACACAGGTGTGAAAAGTGGTTTTTCAACACTAACACAAGTGCGAAAAGTGGTTTTCCACACTAGTACAAGTGCAAAAGTGGTTTCCTGCACCAACACAAGTGCGAAAAGTGGTATTTCAACACTAACACAAGTGCGAAAAGTGCTTTTTCAACACTATCACAAGTGCAAAAAGTGTTTTTTCCGCACTAATACAAGTGCAAAAGTGGTTTCCTGCACCAACACAAGTGCGAAAAGTGGTTTTTCAACACTAACACAAGTGCGAAAAGTGGTTTTTCAACACTAACCCAAGTGCGAAAGTGGTTTTTCCACACTAATACAAGTGCAAAAGTGGTTTCCTGCACCAACACAAGTGCGAAAAGTGGTTTTTCAACACTAACACAAGTGCGAAAAGTGGTTTTTCAACACTAACACAAGTGCGAAAAGTCGTTTTTCAACACTATCACAAGTGCAAAAAGTGTTTTTTCCACACTAATACAAGTGCAAAAGTGGTTTCCTGCACCAACACAAGTGCGAAAAGTGGTATTTCAACACTAACACAAGTGCGAAAAGTGGTTTTTCAACACTATCACAAGTGCAAAAAGTGTTTTTTCCACACTAATACAAGTGCAAAAGTGGTTTCCTGCACCAACACAAGTGCGAAAAGTGGTTTTTCAACACTAACACAAGTGCGAAAAGTGGTTTTTTATCACTAACACAAGTGCGAAAAGTGGTTTTTCAACACTAACACAAGTGCGAAAAGTAGTTTTTCCACACTAATACAATTGCAAAAGTGGTTTCCTGCACCAACACAAGTGCGAAAAGTGGTTTTTCAACACTAACACAAGTGCGAAAAGTGGTTTTTCAACAATATCACAAGTGCGAAAAGTGTTTTTTCCACACTAATACAAGTGCAAAAGTGGTTTCCTGCACGAACACAAGTGCGAAAAGTGGTTTTTCAACACTAACACAAGTGCGAAAAGTGTTTTTTCAACACTAACACAAGTGCGAAAAGTGGTTTTTCAACACTATCACAAGTGCAAAAAGTGTTTTTTCCACTCTAATACAAGTGCAAAAGTGGGTTCCTGCACCAACACAAGTGCGAAAAGTGGTTTTTCAACATTAACACAGGTGCGAAAAGTGGTTTTTCAACACTAACACAAGTGCGAAAAGTGGTTTTTCCACACTAATACAAGTGCAAAAGTGGTTTCCTGCACCAACACAAGTGCGAAAAGTGGTTTTTCAACACTAACACAAGTGCGAAAAGTCGTTTTTCAACACTATCACAAGTGCGAAAAGTGTTTTTTCCACACTAATACAAGTGCAAAAGTGGTTTCCTGCACCAACACAAGTGCGAAAAGTGGTTTTTCAACACTAACACAAGTGCGAAAAGTGGTTTTTCAACACTAACACAAGTGCGAAAAGTGGGTTTTCAACACTATCACAAGTGCAAAAAGTGTTTTTTCCACACTAATACAAGTGCAAAAGTGGTGTCCTGCACCAACACAAGTGCGAAAAGTGGTTTTTCAACACTAACACAGGTGTGAAAAGTGGTTTTTCAACACTAACACAAGTGCGAAAAGTGGTTTTCCACACTAATACAAGTGCAAAAGTGGTTTCCTGCACCAACACAAGTGCGAAAAGTGGTATTTCAACACTAACACAAGTGCGAAAAGTGCTTTTTCAACACTATCACAAGTGCAAAAAGTGTTTTTTCCGCACTAATACAAGTGCAAAAGTGGTTTCCTGCACCAACACAAGTGCGAAAAGTGGTTTTTCAACACTAACACAAGTGCGAAAAGTGGTTTTTCAACACTAACACAAGTGCGAAAGTGGTTTTTCCACACTAATACAAGTGCAAAAGTGGTTTCCTGCACCAACACAAGTGCGAAAAGTGGTTTTTCAACACTAACACAAGTGCGAAAAGTGGTTTTTCAACACTAACACAAGTGCGAAAAGTCGTTTTTCAACACTATCACAAGTGCAAAAAGTGTTTTTTCCACACTAATACAAGTGCAAAAGTGGTTTCCTGCACCAACACAAGTGCGAAAAGTGGTATTTCAACACTAACACAAGTGCGAAAAGTGGTTTTTCAACACTATCACAAGTGCAAAAAGTGTTTTTTCCACACTAATACAAGTGCAAAAGTGGTTTCCTGCACCAACACAAGTGCGAAAAGTGGTTTTTCAACACTAACACAAGTGCGAAAAGTGGTTTTTTATCACTAACACAAGTGCGAAAAGTGGTTTTTCAACACTAACACAAGTGCGAAAAGTGGTTTTTCCACACTAATACAATTGCAAAAGTGGTTTCCTGCACCAACACAAGTGCGAAAAGTGGTTTTTCAACACTAACACAAGTGCGAAAAGTGGTTTTTCAACACTATCACAAGTGCGAAAAGTGTTTTTTCCACACTAATACAAGTGCAAAAGTGGTTTCCTGCACGAACACAAGTGCGAAAAGTGGTTTTTCAACACTAACACAAGTGCGAAAAGTGTTTTTTCAACACTAACACAAGTGCGAAAAGTGGTTTTTCAACACTATCACAAGTGCAAAAAGTGTTTTTTCCACTCTAATACAAGTGCAAAAGTGGGTTCCTGCACCAACACAAGTGCGAAAAGTGGTTTTTCAACACTAACACAGGTGCGAAAAGTGGTTTTTCAACACTAACACAAGTGCGAAAAGTGTTTTTTCCACACTAATACAAGTGCAAAAGTGGTTTCCTGCACGAACACAAGTGCGAAAAGTGGTTTTTCAACACTAACACAAGTGCGAAAAGTGGTTCTTCAACACTAACACAAGTGCGAAAAGTGTTTTTTCCACACTAATACTAGTGCAAAAGTGGTTTCCTGCACCAACACAAGTGCGAAAAGTGGTTTTTCAACACTAACACAAGTGCGAAAAGTGGTTTTTCAACACTAACGCAAGTGCGAAAAGTGGGTTTTCAACACTATCACAAGTGCAAAAAGTGTTTTTTCCACACTAATACAAGTGCAAAAGTGGTGTCCTGCACCAACACAAGTGCGAAAAGATGTTTTTCAACATTAACACAGGTGTGAAAAGTGGTTTTTCAACACTAACACAAGTGCGAAAAGTGGTTTTTCCACACTAATACAAGTGCAAAAGTGGTTTCCTGCACCAACACAAGTGCGAAAAGTGGTATTTCAACACTAACACAAGTGCGAAAAGTGGTTTTTCAACACTAACACAAGTGCGAAAAGTCGTTTTTCAACACTATCACAAGTGCAAAAAGTGTTTTTTCCACACTAATACAAGTGCAAAAGTGGTTTCCTGCACCAACACAAGTGCGAAAAGTGGTATTTCAACACTAACACAAGTGCGAAAAGTGGTTTTTCAACACTATCACAAGTGCAAAAAGTGTTTTTTCCACACTAATACAAGTGCAAAAGTGGTTTCCTGCACCAACACAAGTGCGAAAAGTGGTTTTTCAACACTAACACAAGTGCGAAAAGTGGTTTTTTTATCACTAACACAAGTGCGAAAAGTCGTTTTTCAACACTAACACAAGTGCGAAAAGTGGTTTTTCCACACTAATACAAGTGCAAAAGTGGGTTCCTGCACCAACACAAGTGCAAAAAGTGGTTTTTCAACACTAACACAAGTGCGAAAAGTGGTTTTTCAACACTATCACAAGTGCGAAAAGTGTTTTTTCCACACTAATACAAGTGCAAAAGTGGTTTCCTGCACGAACACAAGTGCGAAAAGTGGTTTTTCAACACTAACACAAGTGCGAAAAGTGTTTTTTCAACACTAACACAAGTGCGAAAAGTGGTTTTTCAACACTATCACAAGTGCAAAAAGTGTTTTTTCCACTCTAATACAAGTGCAAAAGTGGGTTTCCTGCACCAACACAAGTGCGAAAAGTGGTTTTTCAACACTAACACAGGTGCGAAAAGTGGTTTTTCAACACTAACACAAGTGCGAAAAGTGTTTTTTCCACACTAATACAAGTGCAAAAGTGGTTTCCTGCACCAACACAAGTGCGAAAAGTGGTTTTTCAACACTAACACAAGTGCGAAAAGTCGTTTTTCAACACTATCACAAGTGCAAAAAGTGTTTTTTCCACACTAATACAAGTGCAAAAGTGGTTTCCTGCACCAACACAAGTGCGAAAAGTGGTATTTCAACACTAACACAAGTGCGAAAAGTGGTTTTTCAACACTATCACAAGTGCAAAAAGTGTTTTTTCCACACTAATACAAGTGCAAAGTGGTTTCCTGCACCAACACAAGTGCGAAAAGTGGTTTTTCAACACTAACACAAGTGCGAAAAGTGGTTCTTCAACGCTAACACAAGTGCGAAAAGTGTTTTTTCCACACTAATACAAGTGCAAAAGTGGTTTCCTGCACCAACACAAGTGCGAAAAGTGGTTTGTCAACACTAACACAAGTGCGAAAAGTGGTTTGTCAACACTAACACAAGTGCGAAAAGTGGTTTTTCAACACTAACACAAGTGCGAAAAGTGGTTTTTCCACACTAATACAAGTGCAAAAGTGGTTTCCTGCACCAACACAAGTGCGAAAAGTGGTTTGTCAACACTAACACAAGTGCGAAAAGTGGTTTTTCAACACTAACACAAGTGCGAAAAGTCGTTTTTCAACACTATCACAAGTGCAAAAAGTGTTTTTTCCACACTAATACAAGTGCAAAAGTGGTTTCCTGCACCAACACAAGTGCGAAAAGTGGTATTTCAACACTAACACAAGTGCGAAAAGTGGTTTTTCAACACTATCACAAGTGCAAAAAGTGTTTTTTCCACACTAATACAAGTGCAAAAGTGGTTTCCTGCACCAACACAAGTGCGAAAAGTGGTTTTTTCAACACTAACACAAGTGCGAAAAGTGGTTCTTCAACACTAACACAAGTGCGAAAAGTGTTTTTTCCACACTAATACAAGTGCAAAAGTGGTTTCCTGCACCAACACAAGTGCGAAAAGTGGTTTTTAAACACTAACACAAGTGCGAAAAGTGGTTTTTCAACACTAACACAAGTGCGAAAAGTGGTTTTTCAACACTAACACAAGTGCGAAAAGTGGTTTTTCCACACTAATACAAGTGCAAAAGTGGTTTCCTGCACCAACACAAGTGCGAAAAGTGGTTTGTCAACACTAACACAAGTGCGAAAAGTGGTTTTTCAACACTAACACAAGTGCGAAAAGTGGTTTTTCAACACTAACACAAGTGCGAAAGTGGTTTCCTGCACTAATACAAGTGCAAAAGTGGTTTCCTGCACCAACACAAGTGCGAAAAGTGGTTTTTCAACACTAACACAAGTGCGAAAAGTGGTTTTTCAACACTATCACAAGTGCAAAAAGTGTTTTTTCCACACTAATACAAGTGCAAAAGTGGTTTCCTGCACCAACACAAGTGCGCAAAGTGGTTTTTCAACACTAACACCAGTGCGAAAAGTGGTTTTTCAACACTAACACAAGTGCGAAAAGTGGTTTTTCAACACTAACACAAGTGCGAAAAGTGGTTTTTCCACACTAATACAAGTGCAAAAGTGGTTTCCTGCACCAACACAAGTGCGAAAAGTGGTTTTTCAACACTAACACAAGTGCGAAAAGTGGTTTTTCAACACTATCACAAGTGCGAAAAGTGTTTTTTCCACACTAATACAAGTGCAAAAGTGGTTTCCTGCACCAACACAAGTGCGAAAAGTGGTTTTTCAACACTAACACAAGTGCGAAAAGTGGTTTTTCAACACTAACACAAGTGCGAAAGTGGTTTTTCCACACTAATACAAGTGCAAAAGTGGTTTCCTGCACCAACACAAGTGCGAAAAGTGGTATTTCAACACTAACACAAGTGCGAAAAGTGGTTTTTCAACACTATCACAAGTGCAAAAAGTGTTTTTTCCACACTAATACAAGTGCAAAAGTGGTTTCCTGCACCAACACAAGTGCGAAAAGTGGTTTTTCAACACTAACACAAGTGCGAAAAGTGGTTTTTTATCACTAACACAAGTGCGAAAAGTGGTTTTTCAACACTAACACAAGTGCGAAAAGTGGTTTTTCCACACTAATACAAGTGCAAAAGTGGTTTCCTGCACAACACAAGTGCGAAAAGTGGTTTTTCAACACTAACACAAGTGCGAAAAGTGGTTTTTCAACACTATCACAAGTGCGAAAAGTGTTTTTTCCACACTAATACAAGTGCAAAAGTGGTTTCCTGCACGAACACAAGTGCGAAAAGTGGTTTTTCAACACTAACACAAGTGCGAAAAGTGTTTTTTCAACACTAACACAAGTGCGAAAAGTGGTTTTTCAACACTATCACAAGTGCAAAAAGTGTTTTTTCCACTCTAATACAAGTGCAAAAGTGGGTTCCTGCACCAACACAAGTGCGAAAAGTGGTTTTTCAACACTAACACAGGTGCGAAAAGTGGTTTTTCAACACTAACACAAGTGCGAAAAGTGGTTTTTTCACACTAATACAAGTGCAAAAGTGGTTTCCTGCACCAACACAAGTGCGAAAAGTGGTTTTTCAACACTAACACAAGTGCGAAAAGTCGTTTTTCAACACTATCACAAGTGCAAAAAGTGTTTTTTCCACACTAATACAAGTGCAAAAGTGGTTTCCTGCACCAACACAAGTGCGAAAAGTGGTATTTCAACACTAACACAAGTGCGAAAAGTGGTTTTTCAACACTATCACAAGTGCAAAAAGTGTTTTTTCCACACTAATACAAGTGCAAAAGTGGTTTCCTCCACCAACACAAGTGCGAAAAGTGGTTTTTCAACACTAACACAAGTGCGAAAAGTGGTTCTTCAACACTAACACAAGTGCGAAAAGTGTTTTTTCCACACTAATACAAGTGCAAAAGTGGTTTCCTGCACCAACACAAGTGTGAAAAGTGGTTTTTCAACACTAACACAAGTGCGAAAAGTGGTTTTTCAACACTAACACAAGTGCGAAAAGTGGTTTTTCAACACTAACACAAGTGCGAAAAGTGGTTTTTCCACACTAATACAAGTGCAAAAGTGGTTTCCTGCACCAACACAAGTGCGAAAAGTGGTTTGTCAACACTAACACAAGTGCGAAAAGTGGTTTTTCAACACTAACACAAGTGCGAAAAGTGGTTTTTCAACACTAACACAAGTGCGAAAGTGGTTTCCTGCACTAATACAAGTGCAAAAGTGGTTTCCTGCACCAACACAAGTGCGAAAAGTGGTTTTTCAACACTAACACAAGTGCGAAAAGTGGTTTTTCAACACTATCACAAGTGCAAAAAGTGTTTTTTCCACACTAATACAAGTGCAAAAGTGGTTTCCTGCACCAACACAAGTGCGCAAAGTGGTTTTTCAACACTAACACAAGTGCGAAAAGTGGTTTTTCAACACTAACACAAGTGCGAAAAGTGGTTTTTCAACACTAACACAAGTGCGAAAAGTGGTTTTTCCACACTAATACAAGTGCAAAAGTGGTTTCCTGCACCAACACAAGTGCGAAAAGTGGTTTTTCAACACTAACACAAGTGCGAAAAGTGGTTTTTCAACACTATCACAAGTGCGAAAAGTGTTTTTCCACACTAATACAAGTGCAAAAGTGGTTTCCTGCACCAACACAAGTGCGAAAAGTGGTTTTTCAACACTAACACAAGTGCGAAAAGTGGTTTTTCCACACTAATACAAGTGCAAAAGTGGTTTCCTGCACCAACACAAGTGCGAAAAGTGGTATTTCAACACTAACACAAGTGCGAAAAGTGCTTTTTCAACACTATCACAAGTGCAAAAAGTGTTTTTTCGCACTAATACAAGTGCAAAAGTGGTTTCCTGCACCAACACAAGTGCGAAAAGTGGTTTTTCAACACTAACACAAGTGCGAAAAGTGGTTTTTCAACACTAACACAAGTGCGAAAGTGGTTTTTCCACACTAATACAAGTGCAAAAGTGGTTTCCTGCACCAACACAAGTGCGAAAAGTGGTTTTTCAACACTAACACAAGTGCGAAAAGTGGTTTTTCAACACTAACACAAGTGCGAAAAGTCGTTTTTCAACACTATCACAAGTGCAAAAAGTGTTTTTTCCACACTACTACAAGTGCAAAAGTGGTTTCCTGCACCAACACAAGTGCGAAAAGTGGTATTTCAACACTAACACAAATGCGAAAAGTGGTTTTTCAACACTATCACAAGTGCAAAAAGTGTTTTTTCCACACTAATACAAGTGCAAAAGTGGTTTCCTGCACCAACACAAGTGCGAAAAGTGGTTTTTCAACACTAACACAAGTGCGAAAAGTGGTTTTTTATCACCAACACAAGTGCGAAAAGTGGTTTTTCAACACTAACACAAGTGCGAAAAGTGGTTTTTCCACACTAATACAAGTGCAAAAGTGGTTTCCTGCACCAACACAAGTGCGAAAAGTGGTTTTTCAACACTAACACAAGTGCGAAAAGTGGTTTTTCAACACTATCACAAGTGCGAAAAGTGTTTTTTCCACACTAATACAAGTGCAAAAGTGGTTTCCTGCACGAACACAAGTGCGAAAAGTGTTTTTTCCACACTATTACAAGTGCAAAAGTGGTTTCCTGCATGAACACAAGTGCGAAAAGTGGTTTTTCAACACTAACACAAGTGCGAAAAGTGTTTTTTCAACACTAACACAAGTGCGAAAAGTGGTTTTTCAACACTATCACAAGTGCAAAAAGTGTTTTTTCCCCTCTAATACAAGTGCAAAAGTGGGTTCCTGCACCAACACAAGTGCGAAAAGTGGTTTTTCAACACTAACACAGGTGCGAAAAGTGGTTTTTCAACACTAACACAAGTGCGAAAAGTGGTTTTTCCACACTAATACAAGTGCAAAAGTGGTTT
Organism: Myxine glutinosa; assembly: GCF_964187855.1. Classification (NCBI taxonomy): domain Eukaryota; kingdom Metazoa; phylum Chordata; class Myxini; order Myxiniformes; family Myxinidae; genus Myxine; species Myxine glutinosa. The sequence continues at coordinate 21,654 of NW_027617566.1, read as the reverse complement.
CCTGCACCAACACAAGTGCGAAAAGTGGTTTTTCAACACTAACACAAGTGCGAAAAGTCGTTTTTCAACACTATCACAAGTGCAAAAAGTGTTTTTTCCACACTAATACAAGTGCAAAAGTGGTTTCCTGCACCAACACAACTGCGAAAAGTGGTATTTCAACACTAACGCAAGTGCGAAAAGTGGTTTTTCAACACTATCACAAGTGCAAAAAGTGTTTTTTCCACACTAATACAAGTGCAAAAGTGGTTTCCTGCACCAACACAAGTGCGAAAAGTGGTTTTTCAACACTAACACAAGTGCGAAAAGTGGTTCTTCAACACTAACACAAGTGCGAAAAGTGGTTTTTCCACACTAATACAAGTGCAAAAGTGGTTTCCTGCACCAACACAAGTGCGAAAAGTGGTTTTTCAACACTAACACAAGTGCGAAAAGTCGTTTTTCAACACTATCACAAGTGCAAAAAGTGTTTTTTCCACACTAATACAAGTGCAAAAGTGGTTTCCTGCACCAACACAAGTGCGAAAAGTGGTATTTCAACACTAACACAAGTGCGAAAAGTGGTTTTTCAACACTATCACAAGTGCAAAAAGTGTTTTTTCCACACTAATACAAGTGCAAAAGTGGTTTCCTGCACCAACACAAGTGCGAAAAGTGGTTTTTCAACACTAACACAAGTGCGAAAAGTGGTTCTTCAACACTAACACAAGTGCGAAAAGTGTTTTTTCCACACTAATACAAGTGCAAAAGTGGTTTCCTGCACCAACACAAGTGTGAAAAGTGGTTTTTCAACACTAACACAAGTGTGAAAAGTGGTTTTTCAACACTAACACAAGTGCGAAAAGTGGTTTTTCAACACTAACACAAGTGCGAAAAGTGGTTTTTCCACACTAATACAAGTGCAAAAGTGGTTTCCTGCACCAACACAAGTGCGAAAAGTGGTTTGTCAACACTAACACAAGTGCGAAAAGTGGTTTTTCAACACTAACACAAGTGCGAAAAGTGGTTTTTCAACACTAACACAAGTGCGAAAGTGGTTTCCTGCACTAATACAAGTGCAAAAGTGGTTTCCTGCACCAACACAAGTGCGAAAAGTGGTTTTTCAACACTAACACAAGTGCGAAAAGTGGTTTTTCAACACTATCACAAGTGCAAAAAGTGTTTTTTCCACACTAATACAAGTGCAAAAGTGGTTTCCTGCACCAACACAAGTGCGCAAAGTGGTTTTTCAACACTAACACAAGTGCGAAAAGTGGTTTTTCAACACTAACACAAGTGCGAAAAGTGGTTTTTCAACACTAACACAAGTGCGAAAAGTGGTTTTTCCACACTAATACAAGTGCAAAAGTGGTTTCCTGCACCAACACAAGTGCGAAAAGTGGTTTTTCAACACTAACACAAGTGCGAAAAGTGGTTTTTCAACACTATCACAAGTGCGAAAAGTGTTTTTTCCACACTAATACAAGTGCAAAAGTGGTTTCCTGCACCAACACAAGTGCGAAAAGTGGTTTTTCAACACTAACACAAGTGCGAAAAGTGGTTTTTCCACACTAATACAAGTGCAAAAGTGGTTTCCTGCACCAACACAAGTGCGAAAAGTGGTATTTCAACACTAACACAAGTGCGAAAAGTGCTTTTTCAACACTATCACAAGTGCAAAAAGTGTTTTTTCGCACTAATACAAGTGCAAAAGTGGTTTCCTGCACCAACACAAGTGCGAAAAGTGGTTTTTCAACACTAACACAAGTGCGAAAAGTGGTTTTTCAACACTAACACAAGTGCGAAAGTGGTTTTTCCACACTAATACAAGTGCAAAAGTGGTTTCCTGCACCAACACAAGTGCGAAAAGTGGTTTTTCAACACTAACACAAGTTCGAAAAGTGGTTTTTCAACACTAACACAAGTGCGAAAAGTCGTTTTTCAACACTATCACAAGTGCAAAAAGTGTTTTTTCCACACTAATACAAGTGCAAAAGTGGTTTCCTGCACCAACACAAGTGCGAAAAGTGGTATTTCAACACTAACACAAGTGCGAAAAGTGGTTTTTCAACACTATCACAAGTGCAAAAAGTGTTTTTTCCACACTAATACAAGTGCAAAAGTGGTTTCCTGCACCAACACAAGTGCGAAAAGTGGTTTTTCAACACTAACACAAGTGCGAAAAGTGGTTTTTTTTATCACTAACACAAGTGCGAAAAGTGGTTTTTCAACACTAACACAAGTGTGAAAAGTGGTTTTTCCACACTAATACAAGTGCAAAAGTGGTTTCCTGCACCAACACAAGTGCGAAAAGTGGTTTTTCAACACTAACACAAGTGCGAAAAGTGGTTTTTCAACACTATCACAAGTGCGAAAAGTGTTTTTTCCACACTAATACAAGTGCAAAAGTGGTTTCCTGCACGAACACAAGTGCGAAAAGTGGTTTTTCAACACTAACACAAGTGCGAAAAGTGTTTTTTCAACACTAACACAAGTGCGAAAAGTGGTTTTTCAACACTATCACAAGTGCAAAAAGTGTTTTTTCCCCTCTAATACAAGTGCAAAAGTGGGTTCCTGCACCAACACAAGTGCGAAAAGTGGTTTTTCAACACTAACACAGGTGCGAAAAGTGGTTTTTCAACACTAACACAAGTGCGAAAAGTGGTTTTTCCACACTAATACAAGTGCAAAAGTGGTTTCCTGCACCAACACAAGTGCGAAAAGTGGTTTTTCAACACTAACACAAGTGCGAAAAGTCGTTTTTCAACACTATCACAAGTGCAAAAAGTGTTTTTTCCACACTAATACAAGTGCAAAAGTGGTTTCCTGCACCAACACAAGTGCGAAAAGTGGTATTTCAACACTAACACAAGTGCGAAAAGTGGTTTTTCAACACTATCACAAGTGCAAAAAGTGTTTTTTCCACACTAATACAAGTGCAAAAGTGGTTTCCTGCACCAACACAAGTGCGAAAAGTGGTTTTTCAACACTAACACAAGTGCGAAAAGTGGTTCTTCAACACTAACACAAGTGCGAAAAGTGTTTTTTCCACACTAATACAAGTACAAAAGTGGTTTCCTGCACCAACACAAGTGCGAAAAGTGGTTTTTCAACACTAACACAAGTGCGAAAAGTGGTTTTTCAACACTAACACAAGTGCGAAAAGTGGTTTTTCAACACTAACACAAGTGCGAAAAGTGGTTTTTCCACACTAATACAAGTGCAAAAGTGGTTTCCTGCACCAACACAAGTGCGAAAAGTGGTTTGTCAACACTAACACAAGTGCGAAAAGTGGTTTTTCAACACTAACACAAGTGCGAAAAGTGGTTTTTCAACACTAACACAAGTGCGAAAAGTGGTTTTGCCACACTAATACAAGTGCAAAAGTGGTTTCCTGCACCAACACAAGTGCGAAAAGTGGTTTGTCAACACTAACACAAGTGCGAAAAGTGGTTTTTCAACACTAACACAAGTGCGAAAAGTGGTTTTTCAACACTATCACAAGTGCAAAAAGTGTTTTTTCCACACTAATACAAGTGCAAAAGTGGTTTCCTGCACCAACACAAGTGCGAAAAGTGGTTTTTCAACACTAACACAAGTGCGAAAAGTGGTTTTTTTATCACCAACACAAGTGCGAAAAGTGGTTTTTCAACACTAACACAAGTGCGAAAAGTGGTTTTTCCACACTAATACAAGTGCAAAAGTGGTTTCCTGCACCAACACAAGTGCGAAAAGTGGTTTTTCAACACTAACACAAGTGCGAAAAGTGGTTTTTCAACACTATCACAAGTGCGAAAAGTGTTTTTTCCACACTAATACAAGTGCAAAAGTGGTTTCCTGCACGAACACAAGTGCGAAAAGTGTTTTTTCCACACTAATACAAGTGCAAAAGTGGTTTCCTGCACGAACACAAGTGCGAAAAGTGGTTTTTCAACACTAACACAAGTGCGAAAAGTGTTTTTTCAACACTAACACAAGTGCGAAAAGTGGTTTTTCAACACTATCACAAGTGCAAAAAGTGTTTTTTCCCCTCTAATACAAGTGCAAAAGTGGGTTCCTGCACCAACACAAGTGCGAAAAGTGGTTTTTCAACACTAACACAGGTGCGAAAAGTGGTTTTTCAACAATAACACAAGTGCGAAAAGTGGTTTTTCCACACTAATACAAGTGCAAAAGTGGTTTCCTGCACCAACACAAGTGCGAAAAGTGGTTTTTCAACACTAACACAAGTGCGAAAAGTCGTTTTTCAACACTATCACAAGTGCAAAAAGTGTTTTTTCCACACTAATACAAGTGCAAAAGTGGTTTCCTGCACCAACACAAGTGCGAAAAGTGGTATTTCAACACTAACGCAAGTGCGAAAAGTGGTTTTTCAATACTATCACAAGTGCAAAAAGTGTTTTTTCCACACTAATACAAGTGCAAAAGTGGTTTCCTGCACCAACACAAGTGCGAAAAGTGGTTTTTCAACACTAACACAAGTGCGAAAAGTGGTTCTTCAACACTAACACAAGTGCGAAAAGTGGTTTTTCCACACTAATACAAGTGCAAAAGTGGTTTCCTGCACCAACACAAGTGCGAAAAGTGGTTTTTCAACACTAACACAAGTGCGAAAAGTCGTTTTTCAACACTATCACAAGTGCAAAAAGTATTTTTTCCACACTAATACAAGTGCAAAAGTGGTTTCCTGCACCAACACAAGTGCGAAAAGTGGTATTTCAACACTAACACAAGTGCGAAAAGTGGTTTTTCAACACTATCACAAGTGCAAAAAGTGTTTTTTCCACACTAATACAAGTGCAAAAGTGGTTTCCTGCACCAACACAAGTGCGAAAAGTGGTTTTTCAACACTAACACAAGTGCGAAAAGTGGTTCTTCAACACTAACACAAGTGCGAAAAGTGTTTTTTCCACACTAATACAAGTGCAAAAGTGGTTTCCTGCACCAACACAAGTGTGAAAAGTGGTTTTTCAACACTAACACAAGTGCGAAAAGTGGTTTTTCAACACTAACACAAGTGCGAAAAGTGGTTTTTCAACACTAACACAAGTGCGAAAAGTGGTTTTTCCACACTAATACAAGTGCAAAAGTGGTTTCCTGCACCAACACAAGTGCGAAAAGTGGTTTGTCAACACTAACACAAGTGCGAAAAGTGGTTTTTCAACACTAACACAAGTGCGAAAAGTGGTTTTTCAACACTAACACAAGTGCGAAAGTGGTTTCCTGCACTAATACAAGTGCAAAAGTGGTTTCCTGCACCAACACAAGTGCGAAAAGTGGTTTTTCAACACTAACACAAGTGCGAAAAGTGGTTTTTCAACACTATCACAAGTGCAAAAAGTGTTTTTTCCACACTAATACAAGTGCAAAAGTGGTTTCCTGCACCAACACAAGTGCGCAAAGTGGTTTTTCAACACTAACACAAGTGCGAAAAGTGGTTTTTCAACACTAACACAAGTGCGAAAAGTGGTTTTTCAACACTAACACAAGTGCGAAAAGTGGTTTTTCCACACTAATACAAGTGCAAAAGTGGTTTCCTGCACCAACACAAGTGCGAAAAGTGGTTTTTCAACACTAACACAAGTGCGAAAAGTGGTTTTTCAACACTATCACAAGTGCGAAAAGTGTTTTTTCCACACTAATACAAGTGCAAAAGTGGTTTCCTGCACCAACACAAGTGCGAAAAGTGGTTTTTCAACACTAACACAAGTGCGAAAAGTGGTTTTTCCACACTAATACAAGTGCAAAAGTGGTTTCCTGCACCAACACAAGTGCGAAAAGTGGTATTTCAACACTAACACAAGTGCGAAAAGTGCTTTTTCAACACTATCACAAGTGCAAAAAGTGTTTTTTCGCACTAATACAAGTGCAAAAGTGGTTTCCTGCACCAACACAAGTGCGAAAAGTGGTTTTTCAACACTAACACAAGTGCGAAAAGTGGTTTTTCAACACTAACACAAGTGCGAAAGTGGTTTTTCCACACTAATACAAGTGCAAAAGTGGTTTCCTGCACCAACACAAGTGCGAAAAGTGGTTTTTCAACACTAACACAAGTTCGAAAAGTGGTTTTTCAACACTAACACAAGTGCGAAAAGTCGTTTTTCAACACTATCACAAGTGCAAAAAGTGTTTTTTCCACACTAATACAAGTGCAAAAGTGGTTTCCTGCACCAACACAAGTGCGAAAAGTGGTATTTCAACACTAACACAAGTGCGAAAAGTGGTTTTTCAACACTATCACAAGTGCAAAAAGTGTTTTTTCCACACTAATACAAGTGCAAAAGTGGTTTCCTGCACCAACACAAGTGCGAAAAGTGGTTTTTCAACACTAACACAAGTGCGAAAAGTGGTTTTTTTATCACTAACACAAGTGCGAAAAGTGGTTTTTCAACACTAACACAAGTGTGAAAAGTGGTTTTTCCACACTAATACAAGTGCAAAAGTGGTTTCCTGCACCAACACAAGTGCGAAAAGTGGTTTTTCAACACTAACACAAGTGCGAAAAGTGGTTTTTCAACACTATCACAAGTGCGAAAAGTGTTTTTTCCACACTAATACAAGTGCAAAAGTGGTTTCCTGCACGAACACAAGTGCGAAAAGTGGTTTTTCAACACTAACACAAGTGCGAAAAGTGTTTTTTCAACACTAACACAAGTGCGAAAAGTGGTTTTTCAACACTATCACAAGTGCAAAAAGTGTTTTTTCCCCTCTAATACAAGTGCAAAAGTGGGTTCCTGCACCAACACAAGTGCGAAAAGTGGTTTTTCAACACTAACACAGGTGCGAAAAGTGGTTTTTCAACACTAACACAAGTGCGAAAAGTGGTTTTTCCACACTAATACAAGTGCAAAAGTGGTTTCCTGCACCAACACAAGTGCGAAAAGTGGTTTTTCAACACTAACACAAGTGCGAAAAGTCGTTTTTCAACACTATCACAAGTGCAAAAAGTGTTTTTTCCACACTAATACAAGTGCAAAAGTGGTTTCCTGCACCAACACAAGTGCGAAAAGTGGTATTTCAACACTAACACAAGTGCGAAAAGTGGTTTTTCAACACTATCACAAGTGCAAAAAGTGTTTTTTCCACACTAATACAAGTGCAAAAGTGGTTTCCTGCACCAACACAAGTGCGAAAAGTGGTTTTTCAACACTAACACAAGTGCGAAAAGTGGTTCTTCAACACTAACACAAGTGCGAAAAGTGTTTTTTCCACACTAATACAAGTACAAAAGTGGTTTCCTGCACCAACACAAGTGCGAAAAGTGGTTTTTCAACACTAACACAAGTGCGAAAAGTGGTTTTTCAACACTAACACAAGTGCGAAAAGTGGTTTTTCAACACTAACACAAGTGCGAAAAGTGGTTTTTCCACACTAATACAAGTGCAAAAGTGGTTTCCTGCACCAACACAAGTGCGAAAAGTGGTTTGTCAACACTAACACAAGTGCGAAAAGTGGTTTTTCAACACTAACACAAGTGCGAAAAGTGGTTTTTCAACACTAACACAAGTGCGAAAAGTGGTTTTGCCACACTAATACAAGTGCAAAAGTGGTTTCCTGCACCAACACAAGTGCAAAAAGTGGTTTGTCAACACTAACACAAGTGCGAAAAGTGGTTTTTCAACACTAACACAAGTGCGAAAAGTGGTTTTTCAACACTAACACAAGTGCGAAAGTGGTTTCCTGCACTAATACAAGTGCAAAAGTGGTTTCCTGCACCAACACAAGTGCGAAAAGTGGTTTTTCAACACTAACACAAGTGCGAAAAGTGGTTTTTCAACACTATCACAAGTGCAAAAAGTGTATTTTCCACACTAATACAAGTGCAAAAGTGGTTTCCTGCACCAACACAAGTGCGCAAAGTGGTTTTTCAACACTAACACAAGTGCGAAAAGTGGTTTTTCAACACTAACACAAGTGCGAAAAGTGGTTTTTCAACACTAACACAAGTGCGAAAAGTGGTTTTTCCACACTAATACAAGTGCAAAAGTGGTTTCCTGCACCAACACAAGTGCGAAAAGTGGTTTTTCAACACTAACACAAGTGCGAAAAGTGGTTTTTCAACACTATCACAAGTGCGAAAAGTGTTTTTTCCACACTAATACAAGTGCAAAAGTGGTTTCCTGCACCAACACAAGTGCGAAAAGTGGTTTTTCAACACTAACACAAGTGCGAAAAGTGGTTTTCAACACTAACACAAGTGCGAAAGTGGTTTTTCCACACTAATACAAGTGCAAAAGTGGTTTCCTGCACCAACACAAGTGCGAAAAGTGGTTTTTCAACACTAACACAAGTGCGAAAAGTGGTTTTTCAACACTAACACAAGTGCGAAAAGTCGTTTTTCAACACTATCACAAGTGCAAAAAGTGTTTTTTCCACACTAATACAAGTGCAAAAGTGGTTTCCTGCACCAACACAAGTGCGAAAAGTGGTATTTCAACACTAACACAAGTGCGAAAAGTGGTTTTTCAACACTATCACAAGTGCAAAAAGTGTTTTTTCCACACTAATACAAGTGCAAAAGTGGTTTCCTGCACCAACACAAGTGCGAAAAGTGGTTTTTCAACACTAACACAAGTGCGAAAAGTGGTTTTTTATCACTAACACAAGTGCGAACAGTGGTTTTTCAACACTAACACAAGTGCGAAAAGTGGTTTTTCCACACTAATACAAGTGCAAAAGTGGTTTCCTGCACCAACACAAGTGCGAAAAGTGGTTTTTCAACACTAACACAAGTGCGAAAAGTGGTTTTTCAACACTATCACAAGTGCGAAAAGTGTTTTTTCAACACTAACACAGGTGCGAAAAGTGGTTTTTCCACACTAACACAAGTGCGAAAAGTGGTTTTTCCACACTAATACAAGTGCAAAAGTGGTTTCCTGCACCAACACAAGTGCGAAAAGTGGTTTTTCAACACTAACACAAGTGCGAAAAGTCGTTTTTCAACACTATCACAAGTGCAAAAAGTGTTTTTTCCACACTAATACAAGTGCAAAAGTGGTTTCCTGCACCAACACAAGTGCGAAAAGTGGTATTTCAACACTAACACAAGTGCGAAAAGTGGTTTTTCAACACTATCACAAGTGCAAAAAGTGTTTTTTCCACACTAATACAAGTGCAAAAGTGGTTTCCTGCACGAACACAAGTGCGAAAAGTGGTTTTTCAACACTAACACAAGTGCGAAAAGTGTTTTTTCAACACTAACACAGGTGCGAAAAGTGGTTTTTCCACACTAACACAAGTGCGAAAAGTGGTTTTTCCACACTAATACAAGTGCAAAAGTGGTTTCCTGCACCAACACAAGTGCGAAAAGTGGTTTTTCAACACTAACACAAGTGCGAAAAGTCGTTTTTCAACACTATCACAAGTGCAAAAAGTGTTTTTTCCACACTAATACAAGTGCAAAAGTGGTTTCCTGCACCAACACAAGTGCGAAAAGTGGTATTTCAACACTAACACAAGTGCGAAAAGTGGTTTTTCAACACTATCACAAGTGCAAAAAGTGTTTTTTCCACACTAATACAAGTGCAAAAGTGGTTTCCTGCACCAACACAAGTGCGAAAAGTGGTTTTTCAACACTAACACAAGTGCGAAAAGTGGTTCTTCAACACTAACACAAGTGCGAAAAGTGTTTTTTCCACACTAATACAAGTGCAAAAGTGGTTTCCTGCACCAACACAAGTGCGAAAAGTGGTTTTTCAACACTAACACAAGTGCGAAAAGTGGTTTTTCAACACTATCACAAGTGCGAAAAGTGTTTTTTCCACACTAATACAAGTGCAAAAGTGGTTTCCTGCACGAACACAAGTGCGAAAAGTGGTTTTTCAACACTAACACAAGTGCGAAAAGTGTTTTTTCAACACTAACACAAGTGCGAAAAGTGGTTTTTCAACACTATCACAAGTGCAAAAAGTGTTTTTTCCCCTCTAATACAAGTGCAAAAGTGGGTTCCTGCACCAACACAAGTGCGAAAAGTGGTTTTTCAACACTAACACAGGTGCGAAAAGTGGTTTTTCAACACTAACACAAGTGCGAAAAGTGGTTTTTCCACACTAATACAAGTGCAAAAGTGGTTTCCTGCACCAACACAAGTGCGAAAAGTGGTTTTTCAACACTAACACAAGTGCGAAAAGTCGTTTTTCAACACTATCACAAGTGCAAAAAGTGTTTTTTCCACACTAATACAAGTGCAAAAGTGGTTTCCTGCACCAACACAAGTGCGAAAAGTGGTATTTCAACACTAACACAAGTGCGAAAAGTGGTTTTTCAACACTATCACAAGTGCAAAAAGTGTTTTTTCCACACTAATACAAGTGCAAAAGTGGTTTCCTGCACCAACACAAGTGCGAAAAGTGGTTTTTCAACACTAACACAAGTGCGAAAAGTGGTTCTTCAACACTAACACAAGTGCGAAAAGTGTTTTTTCCACACTAATACAAGTACAAAAGTGGTTTCCTGCACCAACACAAGTGCGAAAAGTGGTTTTTCAACACTAACACAAGTGCGAAAAGTGGTTTTTCAACACTAACACAAGTGCAAAAAGTGGTTTTTCAACACTAACACAAGTGCGAAAAGTGGTTTTTCCACACTAATACAAGTGCAAAAGTGGTTTCCTGCACCAACACAAGTGCGAAAAGTGGTTTGTCAACACTAACACAAGTGCGAAAAGTGGTTTTTCAACACTAACACAAGTGCGAAAAGTGGTTTTTCAACACTAACACAAGTGCGAAAAGTGGTTTTGCCACACTAATACAAGTGCAAAAGTGGTTTCCTGCACCAACACAAGTGCGAAAAGTGGTTTGTCAACACTAACACAAGTGCGAAAAGTGGTTTTTCAACACTAACACAAGTGCGAAAAGTGGTTTTTCAACACTATCACAAGTGCAAAAAGTGTTTTTTCCACACTAATACAAGTGCAAAAGTGGTTTCCTGCACCAACACAAGTGCGAAAAGTGGTTTTTCAACACTAACACAAGTGCGAAAAGTGGTTTTTTATCACCAACACAAGTGCGAAAAGTGGTTTTTCAACACTAACACAAGTGCGAAAAGTGGTTTTTCCACACTAATACAAGTGCAAAAGTGGTTTCCTGCACCAACACAAGTGCGAAAAGTGGTTTTTCAACACTAACACAAGTGCGAAAAGTGGTTTTTCAACACTATCACAAGTGCGAAAAGTGTTTTTTCCACACTAATACAAGTGCAAAAGTGGTTTCCTGCACGAACACAAGTGCGAAAAGTGTTTTTTCCACACTAATACAAGTGCAAAAGTGGTTTCCTGCACGAACACAAGTGCGAAAAGTGGTTTTTCAACACTAACACAAGTGCGAAAAGTGTTTTTTCAACACTAACACAAGTGCGAAAAGTGGTTTTTCAACACTATCACAAGTGCAAAAAGTGTTTTTTCCCCTCTAATACAAGTGCAAAAGTGGGTTCCTGCACCAACACAAGTGCGAAAAGTGGTTTTTCAACACTAACACAGGTGCGAAAAGTGGTTTTTCAACAATAACACAAGTGCGAAAAGTGGTTTTTCCACACTAATACAAGTGCAAAAGTGGTTTCCTGCACCAACACAAGTGCGAAAAGTGGTTTTTCAACACTAACACAAGTGCGAAAAGTCGTTTTTCAACACTATCACAAGTGCAAAAAGTGTTTTTTCCACACTAATACAAGTGCAAAAGTGGTTTCCTGCACCAACACAAGTGCGAAAAGTGGTATTTCAACACTAACGCAAGTGCGAAAAGTGGTTTTTCAACACTATCACAAGTGCAAAAAGTGTTTTTTCCACACTAATACAAGTGCAAAAGTGGTTTCCTGCACCAACACAAGTGCGAAAAGTGGTTTTTCAACACTAACACAAGTGCGAAAAGTGGTTCTTCAACACTAACACAAGTGCGAAAAGTGGTTTTTCCACACTAATACAAGTGCAAAAGTGGTTTCCTGCACCAACACAAGTGCGAAAAGTGGTTTTTCAACACTAACACAAGTGCGAAAAGTCGTTTTTCAACACTATCACAAGTGCAAAAAGTATTTTTTCCACACTAATACAAGTGCAAAAGTGGTTTCCTGCACCAACACAAGTGCGAAAAGTGGTATTTCAACACTAACACAAGTGCGAAAAGTGGTTTTTCAACACTATCACAAGTGCAAAAAGTGTTTTTTCCACACTAATACAAGTGCAAAAGTGGTTTCCTGCACCAACACAAGTGCGAAAAGTGGTTTTTCAACACTAACACAAGTGCGAAAAGTGGTTCTTCAACACTAACACAAGTGCGAAAAGTGTTTTTTCCACACTAATACAAGTGCAAAAGTGGTTTCCTGCACCAACACAAGTGTGAAAAGTGGTTTTTCAACACTAACACAAGTGCGAAAAGTGGTTTTTCAACACTAACACAAGTGCGAAAAGTGGTTTTTCAACACTAACACAAGTGCGAAAAGTGGTTTTTCCACACTAATACAAGTGCAAAAGTGGTTTCCTGCACCAACACAAGTGCGAAAAGTGGTTTGTCAACACTAACACAAGTGCGAAAAGTGGTTTTTCAACACTAACACAAGTGCGAAAAGTGGTTTTTCAACACTAACACAAGTGCGAAAGTGGTTTCCTGCACTAATACAAGTGCAAAAGTGGTTTCCTGCACCAACACAAGTGCGAAAAGTGGTTTTTCAACACTAACACAAGTGCGAAAAGTGGTTTTTCAACACTATCACAAGTGCAAAAAGTGTTTTTTCCACACTAATACAAGTGCAAAAGTGGTTTCCTGCACCAACACAAGTGCGCAAAGTGGTTTTTCAACACTAACACAAGTGCGAAAAGTGGTTTTTCAACACTAACACAAGTGCGAAAAGTGGTTTTTCAACACTAACACAAGTGCGAAAAGTGGTTTTTCCACACTAATACAAGTGCAAAAGTGGTTTCCTGCACCAACACAAGTGCGAAAAGTGGTTTTTCAACACTAACACAAGTGCGAAAAGTGGTTTTTCAACACTATCACAAGTGCGAAAAGTGTTTTTTCCACACTAATACAAGTGCAAAAGTGGTTTCCTGCACCAACACAAGTGCGAAAAGTGGTTTTTCAACACTAACACAAGTGCGAAAAGTGGTTTTTCTACACTAATACAAGTGCAAAAGTGGTTTCCTGCACCAACACAAGTGCGAAAAGTGGTATTTCAACACTAACACAAGTGCGAAAAGTGCTTTTTCAACACTATCACAAGTGCAAAAAGTGTTTTTTCGCACTAATACAAGTGCAAAAGTGGTTTCCTGCACCAACACAAGTGCGAAAAGTGGTTTTTCAACACTAACACAAGTGCGAAAAGTGGTTTTTCAACACTAACACAAGTGCGAAAGTGGTTTTTCCACACTAATACAAGTGCAAAAGTGGTTTCCTGCACCAACACAAGTGCGAAAAGTGGTTTTTCAACACTAACACAAGTTCGAAAAGTGGTTTTTCAACACTAACACAAGTGCGAAAAGTCGTTTTTCAACACTATCACAAGTGCAAAAAGTGTTTTTTCCACACTAATACAAGTGCAAAAGTGGTTTCCTGCACCAACACAAGTGCGAAAAGTGGTATTTCAACACTAACACAAGTGCGAAAAGTGGTTTTTCAACACTATCACAAGTGCAAAAAGTGTTTTTTCCACACTAATACAAGTGCAAAAGTGGTTTCCTGCACCAACACAAGTGCGAAAAGTGGTTTTTCAACACTAACACAAGTGCGAAAAGTGGTTTTTTTATCACTAACACAAGTGCGAAAAGTGGTTTTTCAACACTAACACAAGTGTGAAAAGTGGTTTTTCCACACTAATACAAGTGCAAAAGTGGTTTCCTGCACCAACACAAGTGCGAAAAGTGGTTTTTCAACACTAACACAAGTGCGAAAAGTGGTTTTTCAACACTATCACAAGTGCGAAAAGTGTTTTTTCCACACTAATACAAGTGCAAAAGTGGTTTCCTGCACGAACACAAGTGCGAAAAGTGGTTTTTCAACACTAACACAAGTGCGAAAAGTGTTTTTTCAACACTAACACAAGTGCGAAAAGTGGTTTTTCAACACTATCACAAGTGCAAAAAGTGTTTTTTCCCCTCTAATACAAGTGCAAAAGTGGGTTCCTGCACCAACACAAGTGCGAAAAGTGGTTTTTCAACACTAACACAGGTGCGAAAAGTGGTTTTTCAACACTAACACAAGTGCGAAAAGTGGTTTTTCCACACTAATACAAGTGCAAAAGTGGTTTCCTGCACCAACACAAGTGCGAAAAGTGGTTTTTCAACACTAACACAAGTGCGAAAAGTCGTTTTTCAACACTATCACAAGTGCAAAAAGTGTTTTTTCCACACTAATACAAGTGCAAAAGTGGTTTCCTGCACCAACACAAGTGCGAAAAGTGGTATTTCAACACTAACACAAGTGCGAAAAGTGGTTTTTCAACACTATCACAAGTGCAAAAAGTGTTTTTTCCACACTAATACAAGTGCAAAAGTGGTTTCCTGCACCAACACAAGTGCGAAAAGTGGTTTTTCAACACTAACACAAGTGCGAAAAGTGGTTCTTCAACACTAACACAAGTGCGAAAAGTGTTTTTTCCACACTAATACAAGTACAAAAGTGGTTTCCTGCACCAACACAAGTGCGAAAAGTGGTTTTTCAACACTAACACAAGTGCGAAAAGTGGTTTTTCAACACTAACACAAGTGCGAAAAGTGGTTTTTCAACACTAACACAAGTGCGAAAAGTGGTTTTTCCACACTAATACAAGTGCAAAAGTGGTTTCCTGCACCAACACAAGTGCGAAAAGTGGTTTGTCAACACTAACACAAGTGCGAAAAGTGGTTTTTCAACACTAACACAAGTGCGAAAAGTGGTTTTTCAACACTAACACAAGTGCGAAAAGTGGTTTTGCCACACTAATACAAGTGCAAAAGTGGTTTCCTGCACCAACACAAGTGCGAAAAGTGGTTTGTCAACACTAACACAAGTGCGAAAAGTGGTTTTTCAACACTAACACAAGTGCGAAAAGTGGTTTTTCAACACTAACACAAGTGCGAAAGTGGTTTCCTGCACTAATACAAGTGCAAAAGTGGTTTCCTGCACCAACACAAGTGCGAAAAGTGGTTTTTCAACACTAACACAAGTGCGAAAAGTGGTTTTTCAACACTATCACAAGTGCAAAAAGTGTATTTTCCACACTAATACAAGTGCAAAAGTGGTTTCCTGCACCAACACAAGTGCGCAAAGTGGTTTTTCAACACTAACACAAGTGCGAAAAGTGGTTTTTCAACACTAACACAAGTGCGAAAAGTGGTTTTTCAACACTAACACAAGTGCGAAAAGTGGTTTTTCCACACTAATACAAGTGCAAAAGTGGTTTCCTGCACCAACACAAGTGCGAAAAGTGGTTTTTCAACACTAACACAAGTGCGAAAAGTGGTTTTTCAACACTATCACAAGTGCGAAAAGTGTTTTTTCCACACTAATACAAGTGCAAAAGTGGTTTCCTGCACCAACACAAGTGCGAAAAGTGGTTTTTCAACACTAACACAAGTGCGAAAAGTGGTTTTCAACACTAACACAAGTGCGAAAGTGGTTTTTCCACACTAATACAAGTGCAAAAGTGGTTTCCTGCACCAACACAAGTGCGAAAAGTGGTTTTTCAACACTAACACAAGTGCGAAAAGTGGTTTTTCAACACTAACACAAGTGCGAAAAGTCGTTTTTCAACACTATCACAAGTGCAAAAAGTGTTTTTTCCACACTAATACAAGTGCAAAAGTGGTTTCCTGCACCAACACAAGTGCGAAAAGTGGTATTTCAACACTAACACAAGTGCGAAAAGTGGTTTTTCAACACTATCACAAGTGCAAAAAGTGTTTTTTCCACACTAATACAAGTGCAAAAGTGGTTTCCTGCACCAACACAAGTGCGAAAAGTGGTTTTTCAACACTAACACAAGTGCGAAAAGTGGTTTTTTATCACTAACACAAGTGCGAAAAGTGGTTTTTCAACACTAACACAAGTGCGAAAAGTGGTTTTTCCACACTAATACAAGTGCAAAAGTGGTTTCCTGCACCAACACAAGTGCGAAAAGTGGTTTTTCAACACTAACACAAGTGCGAAAAGTGGTTTTTCAACACTATCACAAGTGCGAAAAGTGTTTTTTCAACACTAACACAGGTGCGAAAAGTGGTTTTTCCACACTAACACAAGTGCGAAAAGTGGTTTTTCCACACTAATACAAGTGCAAAAGTGGTTTCCTGCACCAACACAAGTGCGAAAAGTGGTTTTTCAACACTAACACAAGTGCGAAAAGTCGTTTTTCAACACTATCACAAGTGCAAAAAGTGTTTTTTCCACACTAATACAAGTGCAAAAGTGGTTTCCTGCACCAACACAAGTGCGAAAAGTGGTATTTCAACACTAACACAAGTGCGAAAAGTGGTTTTTCAACACTATCACAAGTGCAAAAAGTGTTTTTTCCACACTAATACAAGTGCAAAAGTGGTTTCCTGCACGAACACAAGTGCGAAAAGTGGTTTTTCAACACTAACACAAGTGCGAAAAGTGTTTTTTCAACACTAACACAGGTGCGAAAAGTGGTTTTTCCACACTAACACAAGTGCGAAAAGTGGTTTTTCCACACTAATACAAGTGCAAAAGTGGTTTCCTGCACCAACACAAGTGCGAAAAGTGGTTTTTCAACACTAACACAAGTGCGAAAAGTCGTTTTTCAACACTATCACAAGTGCAAAAAGTGTTTTTTCCACACTAATACAAGTGCAAAAGTGGTTTCCTGCACCAACACAAGTGCGAAAAGTGGTATTTCAACACTAACACAAGTGCGAAAAGTGGTTTTTCAACACTATCACAAGTGCAAAAAGTGTTTTTTCCACACTAATACAAGTGCAAAAGTGGTTTCCTGCACCAACACAAGTGCGAAAAGTGGTTTTTCAACACTAACACAAGTGCGAAAAGTGGTTCTTCAACACTAACACAAGTGCGAAAAGTGTTTTTTCCACACTAATACAAGTGGCAAAAGGTGGTTTCCTGCACCAACACAAGTGCGAAAAGTGGTATTTCAACACTAATACAAGTGCAAAAGTGGTTTCCTGCACCAACACAAGTGTGAAAAGTGGTTTTTCAACACTAACACAAGTGCGAAAAGTGGTTTTTCAACACTAATACAAGTGCGAAAAGTGGTTTTTCAACACTAACACAAGTGCGAAAAGTGGTTTTTCCACACTAATACAAGTGCAAAAGTGGTTTCCTGCACCAACACAAGTGCGAAAAGTGGTTTGTCAACACTAACACAAGTGTGAAAAGTGGTTCTTCAACACTAACACAAGTGCGAAAAGTGTTTTTTCCACACTAATACAAGTGCAAAAGTGGTTTCCTGCACCAACACAAGTGCGAAAAGTGGTTTTTCAACACTAACACAAGTGCGAAAAGTGGTTCTTCAACACTAACACAAGTGCGAAAAGTGTTTTTTCCACACTAATACAAGTGCAAAAGTGGTTTCCTGCACCAACACAAGTGTGAAAAGTGGTTTTTCAACACTAACACAAGTGCGAAAAGTGGTTTTTCAACACTAACACAAGTGCGAAAAGTGGTTTTTCCACACTAATACAAGTGCAAAAGTGGTTTCCTGCACCAACACAAGTGCGAAAAGTGGTTTGTCAACACTAACACAAGTGCGAAAAGTGGTTTTTCAACACTAACACAAGTGCGAAAAGTGGTTTTTCAACACTAACACAAGTGCGAAAGTGGTTTCCTGCACTAATACAAGTGCAAAAGTGGTTTCCTGCACCAACACAAGTGCGAAAAGTGGTTTTTCAACACTAACACAAGTGCGAAAAGTGGTTTTTCAACACTATCACAAGTGCAAAAAGTGTTTTTTCCACACTAATACAAGTGCAAAAGTGGTTTCCTGCACCAACACAAGTGCGCAAAGTGGTTTTTCAACAGTAACACAAGTGCGAAAAGTGGTTTTTCAACACTAACACAAGTGCGAAAAGTGGTTTTTCAACACTAACACAAGTGCGAAAAGTGGTTTTTCAACACTAACACAAGTGCGAAAAGTGGTTTTTCAACACTATCACAAGTGCGAAAAGTGTTTTTTCCACACTAATACAAGTGCAAAAGTGGTTTCCTGCACCAACACAAGTGCGAAAAGTGGTTTTTCAACACTAACACAAGTGCGAAAAGTGGTTTTTCCACACTAATACAAGTGCAAAAGTGGTTTCCTGCACCAACACAAGTGCGAAAAGTGGTATTTCAACATTAACACAAGTGCGAAAAGTGCTTTTTCAACACTATCACAAGTGCAAAAAGTGTTTTTTTCGCACTAATACAAGTGCAAAAGTGGTTTCCTGCACCAACACAAGTGCGAAAAGTGGTTTTTCAACACTAACACAAGTGCGAAAAGTGGTTTTTCAACACTAACACAAGTGCGAAAGTGGTTTTTCCACACTAATACAAGTGCAAAAGTGGTTTCCTGCACCAACACAAGTGCGAAAAGTGGTTTTTCAACACTAACACAAGTTCGAAAAGTGGTTTTTCAACACTAACACAAGTGCGAAAAGTCGTTTTTCAACACTATCACAAGTGCAAAAAGTGTTTTTTCCACACTAATACAAGTGCAAAAGTGGTTTCCTGCACCAACACAAGTGCGAAAAGTGGTATTTCAACACTAACACAAGTGCGAAAAGTGGTTTTTCAACACTATCACAAGTGCAAAAAGTGTTTTTTCCACACTAATACAAGTGCAAAAGTGGTTTCCTGCACCAACACAAGTGCGAAAAGTGGTTTTTCAACACTAACACAAGTGCGAAAAGTGTTTTTTTTTATCACTAACACAAGTGCGAAAAGTGGTTTTTCAACACTAACACAAGTGCGAAAAGTGGTTTTTCCACACTAATACAAGTGCAAAAGTGGTTTCCTGCACCAACACAAGTGCGAAAAGTGGTTTTTCAACACTAACACAAGTGCGAAAAGTGGTTTTTCAACACTATCACAAGTGCGAAAAGTGTTTTTTTCCACACTAATACAAGTGCAAAAGTGGTTTCCTGCACGAACACAAGTGCGAAAAGTGGTTTTTCAACACTAACACAAGTGCGAAAAGTGTTTTTTCAACACTAACACAAGTGCGAAAAGTGGTTTTTCAACACTATCACAAGTGCAAAAAGTGTTTTTTCCCCTCTAATACAAGTGCAAAAGTGGGTTCCTGCACCAACACAAGTGCGAAAAGTGGTTTTTCAACACTAACACAGGTGCGAAAAGTGGTTTTTCAACACTAACACAAGTGCGAAAAGTGGTTTTTCCACACTAATACAAGTGCAAAAGTGGTTTCCTGCACCAACACAAGTGCGAAAAGTGGTTTTTCAACACTAACACAAGTGCGAAAAGTCGTTTTTCAACACTATCACAAGTGCAAAAAGTGTTTTTTCCACACTAATACAAGTGCAAAAGTGGTTTCCTGCACCAACACAAGTGCGAAAAGTGGTATTTCAACACTAACACAAGTGCGAAAAGTGGTTTTTCAACACTATCACAAGTGCAAAAAGTGTTTTTTTCCACACTAATACAAGTGCAAAAGTGGTTTCCTGCACCAACACAAGTGCGAAAAGTGGTTTTTCAACACTAACACAAGTGCGAAAAGTGGTTCTTCAACACTAACACAAGTGCGAAAAGTGGTTTTTCCACACTAATACAAGTGCAAAAGTGGTTTCCTGCACCAACACAAGTGCGAAAAGTGGTTTTTCAACACTAACACAAGTGCGAAAAGTCGTTTTTCAACACTATCACAAGTGCAAAAAGTATTTTTTCCACACTAATACAAGTGCAAAAGTGGTTTCCTGCACCAACACAAGTGCGAAAAGTGGTATTTCAACACTAACACAAGTGCGAAAAGTGGTTTTTCAACACTATCACAAGTGCAAAAAGTGTTTTTTCCACACTAATACAAGTGCAAAAGTGGTTTCCTGCACCAACACAAGTGCGAAAAGTGGTTTTTCAACACTAACACAAGTGCGAAAAGTGGTTCTTCAACACTAACACAAGTGCGAAAAGTGTTTTTTTCCACACTAATACAAGTGCAAAAGTGGTTTCCTGCACCAACACAAGTGTGAAAAGTGGTTTTTCAACACTAACACAAGTGCGAAAAGTGGTTTTTCAACACTAACACAAGTGCGAAAAGTGGTTTTTCAACACTAACACAAGTGCGAAAAGTGGTTTTTCCACACTAATACAAGTGCAAAAGTGGTTTCCTGCACCAACACAAGTGCGAAAAGTGGTTTGTCAACACTAACACAAGTGCGAAAAGTGGTTTTTCAACACTAACACAAGTGCGAAAAGTGGTTTTTCAACACTAACACAAGTGCGAAAGTGGTTTCCTGCACTAATACAAGTGCAAAAGTGGTTTCCTGCACCAACACAAGTGCGAAAAGTGGTTTTTCAACACTAACACAAGTGCGAAAAGTGGTTTTTCAACACTATCACAAGTGCAAAAAGTGTTTTTTCCACACTAATACAAGTGCAAAAGTGGTTTCCTGCACCAACACAAGTGCGCAAAGTGGTTTTTCAACACTAACACAAGTGCGAAAAGTGGTTTTTCAACACTAACACAAGTGCGAAAAGTGGTTTTTCAACACTAACACAAGTGCGAAAAGTGGTTTTTCCACACTAATACAAGTGCAAAAGTGGTTTCCTGCACCAACACAAGTGCGAAAAGTGGTTTTTCAACACTAACACAAGTGCGAAAAGTGGTTTTTCAACACTATCACAAGTGCGAAAAGTGTTTTTTCCACACTAATACAAGTGCAAAAGTGGTTTCCTGCACCAACACAAGTGCGAAAAGTGGTTTTTCAACACTAACACAAGTGCGAAAAGTGGTTTTTCTACACTAATACAAGTGCAAAAGTGGTTTCCTGCACCAACACAAGTGCGAAAAGTGGTATTTCAACACTAACACAAGTGCGAAAAGTGCTTTTTCAACACTATCACAAGTGCAAAAAGTGTTTTTTCGCACTAATACAAGTGCAAAAGTGGTTTCCTGCACCAACACAAGTGCGAAAAGTGGTTTTTCAACACTAACACAAGTGCGAAAAGTGGTTTTTCAACACTAACACAAGTGCGAAAGTGGTTTTTCCACACTAATACAAGTGCAAAAGTGGTTTCCTGCACCAACACAAGTGCGAAAAGTGGTTTTTCAACACTAACACAAGTTCGAAAAGTGGTTTTTCAACACTAACACAAGTGCGAAAAGTCGTTTTTCAACACTATCACAAGTGCAAAAAGTGTTTTTTCCACACTAATACAAGTGCAAAAGTGGTTTCCTGCACCAACACAAGTGCGAAAAGTGGTATTTCAACACTAACACAAGTGCGAAAAGTGGTTTTTCAACACTATCACAAGTGCAAAAAGTGTTTTTTCCACACTAATACAAGTGCAAAAGTGGTTTCCTGCACCAACACAAGTGCGAAAAGTGGTTTTTCAACACTAACACAAGTGCGAAAAGTGGTTTTTTTATCACTAACACAAGTGCGAAAAGTGGTTTTTCAACACTAACACAAGTGTGAAAAGTGGTTTTTCCACACTAATACAAGTGCAAAAGTGGTTTCCTGCACCAACACAAGTGCGAAAAGTGGTTTTTCAACACTAACACAAGTGCGAAAAGTGGTTTTTC